>NC_086446.1:78913506-79123006 GCF_028390025.1 Pseudophryne corroboree | reverse complement strand
GTATAAGTGAGTGATCACATCCATAAATGGCAACTAGTGATGACATCACTGTACTATATATAAGGATTACCTATAGTGCTAATGTAATGTAGAAGGATATTATGTATCACCTCAGTGTTCTGTATAATAATGATCACCTGCTGCCCTGGTCCTTGTATCTGGTCTTTATACTCCTCAGTGACTTCTAATATTATTACTTACACCGGGGCAATGTTGCCTCCCATAATTCTTCTCTTTATGCTTTTATCTCTCAGTGACATTACAGAAGACGTCTTCAGATGCAGCACTTGAAGGTTAGTGGCTGTTAGGGTCTCCTGCCCTGTGCTGCCACGTCGTCATGGCAACCGGGAGACAAGTGCTAGTGGAGTAACCTGAGCGCAACTGATACTCCGGTTCGGGTCTTTTGCTGTGCAGTGGTTATAGGCTCTGTGCACGGCAGGGGATCCGGTGCTGGTTTTTGTGCTCACAGTCTGTGAGGTCTGAGTGGGGCGTGGACAGCACCTGCTTTATAAGGCCTCTTTTCAGGGTAAGCAGATGCTGCTGAATCTTTGTTGGTTAGTCAGTTCATGAAAGTTAGCCAGTACTGTGTAGCTTTGTATTTGTTTGTTGCTTACTGCAAATAGGCCTGGGGATTTGGTATTACACTCTGCCAATCCAGACCTAGCAGTAAGACTGGATTCAGTCGTTTAGCTTGCTGGGGTTCTGTTACTACTCTGTGAACTTAGCAAGTTTGCGGCTGTATTCTAAGACTTGCCTGTCTAATCCTGTCTCACTGTGCTAGGTGTCAGGGGTCAGTTTAGTGGCAGTAAGCTAAAACCTGTGCACTGCAAGTGAGAATTAGGATTGTGGAGATTCTCCTTGTGTCTATCATTCCATCTCAGACCAAGGAGTTTACTGCCACACCCGTTGGTAACCCTTTAGGGTTTTGCTGTTGCCCTTAGCAACAGCATTTCGGGTTCTCTACGTATTAAAACACAACATCTTGCTTTTCCATCTGAGCAGTTCTAATACAAGGGAGATACCCAGTTCCTTAGCCTCTGGGCTTCTCTGTTCACTTTGTGTGTATTTTGTTACCCTATCACCTTCTGTGTACGTTATGTCATATCCCCCAGTTTGTCTGTGAGTCCATCTGTTTTGCATAACAGTTCAAACACCAGTACATTCCTGCAGACACTGGAGTGCATAACAGTTCTGACACCAGTACTTTCCTGCAGGCACTGGTGTGCATAACATATTCAGCAGCCTAATACTCCTGTTGAAATTTTGTGGGAATATGGAGCATACCCCTCAAAATACGTTGCAACAGGTGGTCGATCAGGTGCAGGTCCTGACTCGACAATTTAATGATTTGTCCATTAAAATGCACACCTCCCAGGCTGCTGGCGGAGCTCCCGCAGCAGCAGCACCTGCAGGGGTTAAGGAGCCGAAAGTAAATCTCCCGGATCGTTTTTCTGGAGATCGCTCGCAGTTCTTTTGTTTCAAGGAGAGCTGCAAGCTATACTTCCGGCTTAGGCCTCAGTCTTCTGGGTCGGAGATTCAGCGGGTGGGCATAGTGATTTCCTTGCTACAAGGAGACCCACAGGTCTGGGCATATGGGTTGCAGCCTGACTGTCCGTCGCTTAAAAGTGTTGATGCTTTTTTTACGGCACTGGGCATGTTGTATGATGACCCTGACAAGACGGCCTCAGCCGAGGCTCAGATTTCGATCCTTAAGCAAGGGCGAAGGCCAGTTGAGGTTTACTGTACGGAGTTTCGGAGGTTGGCCCATGATACCCAGTGGAATGACCCAGCCCTGAGACACCAGTACCGAAGAGGTCTTTCTAACCAGATAAAGGACCAACTGGTACAATATCCCTTGCCTGATAGCTTGGATCAGCTCATGCAGTTATCCATCCGGGTGGATAGACGGCTGAGAGAGCGTAGGCTTGAAAGGGAGACTGAGATTTCCTTCCTTCCCAAGGGAACCTCAGACTCTGAGGAATTTTCTGAGGAGCCTATGCAGATTGGGGCTACCCGCCTCTCCTCGCGTGAGAAGACGCGGAGGAGACAGCAGGGGTTGTGTTTGTACTGTGGGAATAAAGGTCATGTGGTAGTATCATGCCCAGAAAAGCCGGAAAACTTCAGGGCCTGAGGGTAATGGGAAATATCCTGTCAGGCCAGAAGTCAGAATTTCCCAAGAAGACTTTTATCATTCCGGTGACCTTGAAGATCCTCGGTCAAACTGTCAAGACTGAGGCCTTTGTGGACAGTGGGGCCGACGGGGTTTTTATGGACCGCCAATTCGCCCTGAAACACTCTGTTCCCTTAGTACCCTTGGCATCGGAAATTGAGATTTGTGGGTTAAACGGGGAACCATTATCCCAAGGTAAAATTACCTCTTGCACTAGCCAGATTTCTTTGTTTATTGGAGCCACACACTCTGAAAAATTGTCCTTTTATGTGACTGTCTGTACTTTTGCCCCATTGGTGTTGGGGTTACCCTGGTTAAGGGCCCACAATCCTCAATTTGACTGGGTCTCTGGGGAGATTCTTAGTTGGGGTACTGATTGTTTCAGGAGTTGCTTGAGCCTTCCAGTCAGGCTCTCGCAGCTAAGTTTGCCAGGATTGCCAGGGTGTTATGCAGATTTTGCGGACGTGTTCTCCAAAAAAGTTGCAGAGGTACTACCTCCCCATCGCCCCTATGACTGTGCCATTGATTTGTTGCCAAATGCTAAGCTTCCCAAGAGCAGGTTGTACTCCCTGTCACGTCCTGAGACTCAGGCTATGGCAGAGTACATTCAGGAGAACTTGGCTAAGGGATTTATCAGACCTTCACAGTCTCCAGTTGGGTCGGGGTTCTTCTTCGTGGGTAAAAAGGACGGTTCGTTGCGACCCTGCATCGACTTCAGGGAATTGAACCGTATCACGATTAAAAACTCATACCCACTGCCTCTCATTTCGGTCTTGTTTGACCAGTTTCGTACTGCCACCATTTTTTCTAAGATTGACCTACGCGGTGCGTACAATCTAATCCGAATAAGAGAGGGGGATGAATGGAAGACTGCCTTTAATACCCACTCAGGGCATTATGAATATTTGGTGATGCCTTTTGGGCTCTGTAATGCCCCGGCAGTCTTCCAGGATTTCATGAATGATGTGCTCAGGGAATATTTGGATAGATTCTTAGTTGTATACTTAGATGACATCCTAATCTTCTCCCATTCCCTGGAGGAACATCAGAAGCATGTACGCTTAGTCCTCCAGAAACTCAGAGACCACCGGCTTGGGGCGAAGCTGGAGAAGTGCGAATTTGAAGTTCAGCAAATCGCATTTCTAGGATATATTATCTCCCCAGAAGGTTTCCAAATGGAGGGTTCCAAGGTACAGGCAGTCCTGGATTGGGTGCAGCCCACTAGTTTGAAGGCGCTTCAGCGTTTCCTGGGCTTTGCGAATTTTTATAGACGATTTATCGCTGGATTTTCGTCTATAGTGGCGCCCTTGGTGGCACTCACTAAGAAAGGGGCGGATGTTGCTCACTGGTCTTGTGAGGCTAAAGCGGCTTTTGCCCGTCTCAAAAGGGCATTTGTTTCGGCCAAGGTGCTGCGACACCCAGATCCAGAGCGTCCTTTTGTGGTGGAGGTGGATGCCTCTGAGATGGGTATTGGGGCAGTGCTTTCTCAGATGGGAGTGTCTGATAATCGCCTTCATCCCTGTGCTTACTTTTCCCGTAAATTTTCGCCTGCCGAAATGAATTATGACGTGGGTAACCGGGAATTGTTGGCTATTAAGGATGCACTCGAGGAGTGGAGACACTGGCTTGAGGGGGCTAAGTTTGTGGTCTCAATTCGCACTGACCATAAGAATCTGGCATATTTAGAGTCAGCGAAGCGTCTCAATGCCAGGCAGGCACGATGGGCTTTGTTTTTTGCTCGCTTTAATTTTTTGATAACATATCGCCCTGGGTCAAAAAACATCAAGGCTGATGCGCTCTCGCGGAGTTTTGCTCCAATCCAGGAGACCACCGAGGAGCCGTTGCCCATTGTTTCCCCATCATGTATTAAAGTGGGCATTACCCAGGACCTCTTATCATTAGTCCTTAGAGCACAGGAGCAGGCTCCTCCAGACCTTCCGGTAGGTCTTTTGTTTGTGCCTCCTAGGTTAAGACAGCGAGTGTTCCTGGAATTCCATGCCAAGAAGTCGGCAGGTCACCCGGGTATTGCCAGAACTCGGGAGTTGCTATCTAGGGCGGTGTGGTGGCCCTCGGTGGCTAAGGATGTGGATCAGTGGGTTCGGGCATGTGACATCTGTGCCCGAAATAAGACTCCTAGAGGGGTTCCTGTTGGCCCATTACATCCACTCTCTATCCCATCTAAGCCATGGACCCACATTTCAATGGATTTTGTGGTGGACTTGCCCAAATCCTCGGGGATGACAGCCATCTGGGTTGTCGTTGACAGGTTTTCGAAGATGGCGCACTTCGTTCCACTGGTTGGGCTGCCATCAGCCAGACGCCTGTCTGAATTATTTATGCTGCATGTTGTGCGTCTCCATGGGTTGCCACTTGATGTGGTCTCTGACCGCGGATCCCAGTTTGTGGCCAAATTCTGGAGGGCATTTTGTTCCGATCTCCAGATTTCTGTCAGCTTGTCGTCAGGCTACCATCCGCAGTCTAATGGGCAGACTGAAAGGGTGAACCAGTCCTTGGAGCAGTTCCTCAGGTGTTATGTCTCCAAGTGTCAGACTGACTGGGTTGCTCATCTGTCCATGGCGGAGTTTGCCTATAACAACGCGGCTCACTCTGCTACAGGGATCTCTCCCTTCCTTTGTGTGTATGGGCATCATCCTAAGGCCAATTCTTTTGACCCCCTGGACTCCACGCCTGGTGGTTCCTCTGTGGTTTCGGTCCTTAGAGGTATTTGGCGGAAAGTGAAGAAAGCCCTTGTGTCTGTGTCATTAGTGACCAAAAGGATTTTTGATAAGCGGAAAAGACCCTGCAGCTTCAAATTAGGAGACTTCGTCTGGTTGTCTACCAAGAATTTGAAGTTGAGACAGCCATCTCATAAGTTAGGGCCCCGGTTCATCGGCCCTTATAAGATCACCAGGGTTATCAATCCGGTGGCATTTCAGTTAGATCTGCCCCGTTCTTTGGGTATCAATAAAACATTTCATTGTTCCCTTTTAAAACGGGCGATTAGTAATCCTTCTTCCAGTGGAAGACCTTCCCCTCTTCTGATACGTGGCCAGAGGGAGTTTGTTGTTGAAAGGATTCTTGACTCCAAGGTGGTTCGGGGTCGGCTGTCATTTTTGGTGCACTGGAAGGGGTATGGCCCGGAGGAGCGGTCGTGGGTGCGCAGTTGTGATCTTCATGCCCCCAGACTGATACGCTCTTTCTTCTCGCAGTTCCCCGATAAACCCGGTGGTAGGGGTTCTTTGACCCCTCGTCAGAGGGGGGGTACTGTTAGGGTCTCCTGCCCTGTGCTGCCACGTCGTCATGGCAACCGGGAGACAAGTGCTAGTGGAGTAACCTGAGTGCAACTGATACTCCGGTTCGGGTCTTTTGCTGTGCAGTGGTTATAGGCTCTGTGCACGGCAGGGGATCCGGTGCTGGTTTTTGTGCTCACAGTCTGTGAGGTCTGAGTGGGGCGTGGACAGCACCTGCTTTATAAGGCCTCTTTTCAGGGTAAGCAGATGCTGCTGAATCTTTGTTGGTTAGTCAGTTCATGAAAGTTAGCCAGTACTGTGTAGCTTTGTATTTGTTTGTTGCTTACTGCAAATAGGCCTGGGGATTTGGTATTACACTCTGCCAATCCAGACCTAGCAGTAAGACTGGAGTCAGTCGTTTAGCTTGCTGGGGTTCTGTTACTACTCTGTGAACTTAGCAAGTTTGCGGCTGTATT
This sequence comes from Pseudophryne corroboree, assembly GCF_028390025.1. Classification (NCBI taxonomy): domain Eukaryota; kingdom Metazoa; phylum Chordata; class Amphibia; order Anura; family Myobatrachidae; genus Pseudophryne; species Pseudophryne corroboree. The sequence goes on along the minus strand of NC_086446.1, from coordinate 79,117,130 downwards.
CTAAGACTTGCCTGTCTAATCCTGTCTCACTGTGCTAGGTGTCAGGGGTCAGTTTAGTGGCAGTAAGCTAAAACCTGTGCACTGCAAGTGAGAATTAGGATTGTGGAGATTCTCCTTGTGTCTATCATTCCATCTCTGACCAAGGAGTTTACTGCCACACCCGTTGGTAACCCTTTAGGGTTTTGCTGTTGCCCTTAGCAACAGCATTTCGGGTTCTCTACGTATTAAAACACAACATCTTGCTTTTCCATCTGAGCAGTTCTAATACAAGGGAGATACCCAGTTCCTTAGCCTCTGGGCTTCTCTGTTCACTTTGTGTGTATTTTGTTACCCTATCACCTTCTGTGTACGTTATGTCATATCCCCCAGTTTGTCTGTGAGTCCATCTGTTTTGCATAACAGTTCAAACACCAGTACATTCCTGCAGACACTGGAGTGCATAACAGTTCTGACACCAGTACTTTCCTGCAGGCACTGGTGTGCATAACAGTGGCATTTTCTCTTTAAATAAATGAAGAAGAATAGCTGTATCTATAGTATATGTTTATTGACTGTCTGTGGGGTAAATCATACTTGCCGTCTTCTAGGCTGCTCTCTCTGGGAGAGAGCAGCCAGGTCGGCTCAGCAGGGGGGCGGGCAGTGAGGTTACGTCCAGAGGGGGGTGGGCCAGAGACGGGGCGTGGGGGAGGCGGGGTGGGGGCGTGGCTGTGGCATTGCGTCATATAAGCCACGCCCCCCTGCTGTGTAATGCCGCTATTACCGGCATTATACAGCAGAGGGCGTGGCTATGATGACGCAATTCAACAAGAATCGCGTCATCTCCTGCCCGGACCGCCCACTTTACTCGCTAAGTGGGCGGCCGGGCAGGGAGGACCCCTGAAATTGGGAGATCTGCCTGCTCTTCCGGGGGGCCGGGAGGGTCACCCGATTTTCGGGAGCCTCCCGGCCATTCCGGGAGAGTAGGCAAGTATGTAATAGGGGTCTGAGCTACCAGAGGTGCGGGAATTCATATGAGGTTGCTTATATTTTTAAAAGTGACATTCATTTACAAAGCAAAAGCAGGTTGGTTTATGCATGTGCTAGGGGGGTGATTTAGACTACGATCAGCTTCCCTGACATGTGGGGGGACGCCCAGCACAGGGCTAGTCCTTCCTGTGTGTCAGGCCCTACCCTATCATACAGGTACAAAAACATCGCACAGCGGCGATCTTTTGTACTGTAGGAGTAGCTCCCGGCCAGCGCAGCTCCTGCGCGCTGGCAGGGAGCTACTTGTCGCTGCCCGGGTTGCAGCAGCTGCGTGTGACGTCACGCAGCCGCCATGGACCGTCCTACCAATGGTCTGGGCATGCCTGCGTTTCCCAGTCCGTGCCCCCTAAATGGCGGCCAAATGGCGCCGGCCTGCCCCCTCCCGCCCAGTGACCGCCTCTGCCTGTCAATCAGGCAGAGGCCATCGCAGGGCTAAGACAGCCGTTGGCTGTCTGCCATGCGCCGGCGCACTGCGGCGCCGATGCATTCACACTTAAGGCATGATCGCTGCTCTGTGAACACGCACAGCAGCGATCAAGTCTGAATTAGCCCCTATGTGCGGACCTATTGCTCAGTAAATCAATTACTGTACTTGCAAAGGTTTACCATGAACCCTTTATAAGCACAGTGTAATAATGTGTGGTATATCCCATTTCATGCAGTATTAGGCACCTCTTGGGCTCTAGTGGAACTAAAAGTCCCAACATCACCTGACAGTCACTGACAAGACATGTTGGATCTTATCCTGCTGAGGCGCTACAGATTGCCAAAGAGAATAATGGCTTCTGATTGGCAGGGAATGCTGGGACATTTAGTCTCCCCAACAGTTAAGATGTTACTGTTTACCTGATCCTAGACCAACGAATGCATAACTTTCTGTGCCACCTTACAGTACATATACTGTAAATAATCATTACTCCTTGCATACACCTTCATACTGAAATGGCAGATTGCTAATGCAAAGTCCTTACTTGGGAAGAACCTTAATGTTCTGAGAGTTTGTGTGGCACCCTGGAACTTGGCATGTGTGTGTGTCCCTTTAAGAACATTTGCAGCAGCTCCACAGCAGCAGGAGAAATGCTGGGACAGGTGGAGTTAACTGCAGCCTTAGGTCCAGTCAAGTGGCCTGAAACGGTAGCGTTTTTTCCCACACGCCCATAAAACGGCCTGTTTCCGCCCAGTAACACCCATTTCCTGTCAATCACACTACGATCGCCGGAGCGAAGAAAAAGCCGTGAGTAAAAATACTTTCTTCATAGCAAATTTACTTGGCGCAGTCGCAGTGCGAATATTGCGCATGCGCACTAAGCGGAAATTCACTGCGATGCTAAGAAATTTGCAGAGCGAACGACTCGGAATGAGGGCCATTGTACCCTTCAAGAATTTAGAAAGAATATGTGATCCATGCTTCATTTGTATGCCTTGACAGCTGCTCAATAGTGGAAATCCTGACAGGGCTACTAAAAGGGTCAGCTCTGCGAGAAATTGCATCATGGGCCTAGGAAGGAAACAGCAGAACAAGTTTTGCAGCATCTAGCAAAGATATTTGAGCTTTAGAACATTCCAGAATTTATGAGTAAGTTCTACCTGAGAAAACAGTTACCAGGAGAAACTTTGAAAGACTATGAATTGGGGTTGCACAAGAGGCCATACGAGCTATTAGAGCCATGGATGCACAGGAAGTGAGAAATGAAGAGGAAACTCTGGTGATGCAGTTTATAGAAGGAACAAATACAGAGACAGTCAAAGCACAGCTGAAGTTGCTGCCTCAAGAAAATTTCCTGAGCTTTAAAGAAGCTGCTATTCAAGTTATTGGATCATAACAAGAGCAAGTGATGCCTTTTCTGGAAATACTAGGCTTTAAGGAGAAGTTAATTTCATAAGAGATCAAGGTGCAGGGTTCACAGAAAGTTACAGGTAATCCACTTGGTGCCTTGACTACCAAAGTGGATGAGTTGACATCACGTCTTACTGAGATGTCTTGAGAAATTGGCCAACTCAAGGAGAAGAACCGCCTCCATGAAGGCCAGATCATAAGAAACCCATTTGTGAATGGTGGGAACCACCACCGAGAAATGGAAGAAGGGCACCTGACAAATTTGACGCCCAGGTCCAGTAAAAGTTTTGAGTTTAGAAGTGATGATCCCGCAGTTGAACATACGGCAGACAAGAGTAATTTCTATCGACCCCATGGACCAGTTGTGTAAAATTTGCTGGCCCCTACTACCAGTGGGATTTCCTGATCCAATAGAACCAGCCCATGTACCACAACCAGAACCAGAACCAATACAAGAGTTGCCAGAAAATGTAGAACCAATGGTGTAAAAAGAGAATGTAATTGATCCCTCTGTTCGAAGATCAGAAAGAAGTATCAAAGAAATACTACCTCTGAGATATCGTTAAGAAGGCAGAAGAAGTAAATGCACCAAGGTTATTTGACAAGAGTAAATTGTGTTGTTTAAAAGTGTTACAAACATGTTATGTTTTGCAAAGTTAGACTTGTGAATTTTTAAAACCACTGTCAGGTGTAAATCAGGGTGAGTCAAAAAGGAATTCAAATTGCCAAGATTTGTTTGTTTAGGACTAGTTAGGGAAAGACTCAAGTTGCGTGAGGAAACACATGTTTTAGCAGGGAGGAGTGTGGCACCCTGGTACTTGGTGTGTGCCAATTAAGAACGTTTATTGCAGCTCTGCAGCAGGAGAAATGCTGGGGCAGGAGGAGTTAACTGCAGCTCTGGGTTTAGACACGTGGCCTGAGGAGAGAGAGCTGATTGGACAGAGGCTGCTGGGAGAAGGAGTGGCTGGCGGGAAGATGGTGAAGTGTGCTGGCAGATTGTGGAATGCGGAGCAGAGCTGGAACTGTATGTTGGAGACAGATGCAGGACGTTGCAAGTAGCAGAATTTACTATCCTTTTCCTAGCATGCTGGGGGCCATCCATCGCTGGGCAAGGCCACCTAGCATGCTGACCGACTCCCCCCTTCTTCAACAAGCAGAAATTGCGATCATATCGCAGTTTCTGCTTGCTAGCAGAAATAGAGAATGGCTCCTGTTGGCGCCCACAGAAGTCCCGCCGCCACGTTCTTGATCACGGCGGCTGCGTGTGACGTCACGCAGCCACCGTGATCACACCCCCGACATGCCCCCATTGGGCTGCCACCACCCCCGCAACGCTCCGTCTCTCCCTGATTGTCAGGCAGAGGCGATTGCATTTTCTGCACCCCCCCTGCAGAAAGTGCGGGCGCATGTGCAGTACGAATGTTGCGCATGCGCCTGATCGTTAAAATCACGGTCCAGCCTGTTTGTGGAGTTACTGGGGAGGGCAATAAGTGAAATTAGTATTGGGGGCAGTGTGTGGCATTATTGAATGAGCCAATGTGCTTTGTTACTGCTGGGGATCAATGTGCTTTATTACTGCTGGGGGCCAATGTGCTTTATTACTGCGGGAACCAATGTGCTTTATTACTGCTGGGAGCCAATGTGCTTTATTACTGCCAGGGGACAATGAGCTTTATTACTGCTAGGAGCCAATGTGCTTTATTACTGCTGGGGGTCAATGTGCTTTATTACTGCGGGAACCAATGTGCTTTATTACTACTGGGAGCCAATGTGCTTTATTATTGCGGACACCAATGTGCTTTATTACTGCTGGGGGCCAATGTGCTTTATTACTGCAGCCACCAATGTGCTTAATTGCTGCTGGGGCCAATGCGCTCTATTACTGATGGGGGCCAATGTGCATTATTACTGCGGGAAGCAATGTGCTTTATTACTGCTGGGAGCCAATGTGCTTTATTACTGCTGGGAGCCAATGTGCTTTATTACTGCTGGGGGCCAATGTGCTTCATTACTGCGGGCACCAATGTTCTTTATTACTGCTGGGGGCCAATGTGCTTTATTGCTGCTGGGGGCCAATGCACTTTATTACTGCTGGGAGCCAATGTGCTTTATTACTGCTGGGAGCCAAAGTGCTTTATTACTGCGGGCACCAATGTGCTTTATTACTGCTGGAGACCAATGTGCTTTATTATTGCTGGGAGCCAATGCACTTTATTACTGCTGGGAGCCAATGCGCTTTATTACTGCTGGGAGCCAATTCGCTTTATTGCTGCTGGGAGCCAATGTGCTTTATTACTGCTGTGGGCCAATGCGCTTTATTACTGCTGGGGACCAATGTGCTTTATTACTGCTGGGAGCCAATGCACTTTATTACTGCTGGGAGCCAATGCGCTTTATTACTGCTGGGAGCCAATGTGGTTTATTACCGCTGGGGACCAATGTGCTTTATTATTGCTGAGTGCCAATGTGCTTTAATACTGCTGGGGGCCAATGCGCTTTATTACTGCTGGGAGCCAATGCGCTTTATTGCTGCTGGGAGCCAATGTGCTTTATTACTGCTGGGGGCCAATGTGCTTTATTACTGCTGGGGTCCAATGTGCTTTATTATTGAGGGGACCAATGTGCTTTATTACTGTGGGGAACAATGTGCTTCATTACTGCCGGGTGCCAATGTGCTTTATTACTGCCGAGCACCAATGTGCTTTATTACTGATGGGGTCCAATGTGCTTTATTACTGCTGGGGGCCAATGTGTTTTTTAACCGCGGGCACCAATGTGCTTTATTGCTGCTGGGGGCCAATGTGCTTTATTACTGCTGGGGGCCAATGCGTTTTATTACTGCAGGCACCAATTGCTTTATTGCTGCTGGGAGCCAATGTGCTTTATTACTGCTGGGGGCCAATGCACTTTATTACTGCTGGGGGCCAATGTACTTTATTACTGCGGCGAACAATGTGCTTTATTACTGCCAGGTGCCAATGTGCTTTATTGCTGCTGGGGGCCAATGTGCTTTATTACTGCTGGGGGCCAATGCGTTTTATTACTGCAGGCACCAAATGCTTTATTGCTGCTGGGAGACAATGTGCTTTATTACTGCTGGGGGCCAATGCGCTTTATTACTGCTGGGGGCCAATACGCTTTATTACTGCTGGGGGCCAATGCGCTTTATTACTGCTGGGGGCAATGTGCTTTATTACTGCAGGGACAATTCGCTTTATTACTGTTGGTGGACAATGCCCTCTATTACTGCTGGGGGCCAATGTGCTTTATTACTGCAGGACCAATGAGCTTTATTACTGCTGGGGACCAATGTGCTTTTTATTGCTGGGAGCCAATGCGCTTTATTACTGCTGGGAGCCAATGCGCTTTATTACTGCTGGGAGCCAATGCGCTTTATTACTGCTGGGAACCAATGCGGTTTATTACTGCTGGGAGCCAATGCGCTTTATTACTGCTGGGAGCCAATGCGCTTTATTACTGCTGGGGGCCAATGCGCTTTATTACTGCTGGGAGCCAATGCGCTTTATTGCTGCTGGGAGACAATGTGCTTTATTTCTGCTGGGGGCCAATGCGCTTTATTACTGCTGGGGGCCAAAATGCTTTATTACTGCTGGGGGCCAATGCGCTTTATTACTGCTGGGGGCAATGTGCTTTATTACTGCAGGGACAATGCACTTTATTACTGTTGGGGGACAATGCGCTCTATTACTGCTGGGGGCCAATGTGCTTTATTACTGCAGGACCAATGTGCTTTATTACTGCTGGGGACCAATGTGCTTTTTTATTGCTGGGAGCCAATGCGCTTTATTACTGCTGGGAGCCAATGCGCTTTATTACTGCTGGGAGCCAATGCGCTTTATTACTGCTGGGAACCAATGCGGTTTATTACTGCTGGGAGCCAATGCGCTTTATTACTGCTGGGAGCCAATGCGCTTTATTACTGCTGGGGGCTAATGCGCTTTATTACTGCTGGGAGCCAATGCGCTTTATTGCTGCTGGGAGCCAATGGGCTTTATTACTGCTGGGGGCCAATGTGCTTTATTACTGCTGGGGGCCAATGCGCTTTATTATTGCGGGGACCAATGTACTTTATTACTGTGGGGAACAATGTGCTTTATTACTGCCAGGTGCCAATGCACTTTATTACTGCTGGGGGCCAATGTGCTTTATTACTGCGGGCACCAATGTGTTTTATTACTGCGGGCGGCCAATGTGCTTTATTGCTGCTGGGAGCCAATGTGCTTTATTACTACTGGGGGCCAATGTGCTTTATTATTGCAGGGACCAATGTGCTTTATTACTGCGGGGAACAATGTGCTTTATTACTGCCGGGTGCCAATGTGCTTTATTACTGCCGGGTGCCAATGCACTTTATAACTGCTGGGGGCTAATGTGCTTTATAACTGCTGGGGGCCAATGTGCTTTATTACTGCTGGGGACCAATGTGCTTTATTACTGCAGGACCAATATGCTTTATTACTGCTGGGGGCCAATGTGCTTTATTACTGCTGGGGGCCAATGTGCTTTATTACTGCTGGGGACCAATGTGCTTTATTTCTGCTGGTGGCCAATGTGCTTTATTACTGCTGGGGGCCAATGTGCTTCATTACTGCTGGGGCCAATGTGCTTTATTACTGCAGGACCAATGTGCTTTATTACTGCTGGGGGCCAATGTGTTTTATTACTGCAGGACCAATGTGCTTTATTACTGCTGGGGACCAATGTGCTTTATTACTGCAGGACTGATGTGCTTTATTACTGCTAGGGGCCAATGTGCTTTATTACTGCTGGGGGCCAATGTGCTTTAGTACTGCAGGACCATTGTGCTTTATTACTGGTGGGGGCCATTGTGCTTTCTTACTGCAGGACCAATGTGCTTTATTACTGCTGGGGGACAACGTGCTTTATTACTGCAGGATCAATGCACATTATTAATGCTGGGACCAATGTACTTTATTATAGAGGGGGACAATGTGTTTTATTACTGTGAGGGTGAAAGCATTAGTTTTATTACAGTGTGGGGCAATATATGTTTATATTTCTTATTCTATATTATATTTGAGTAAAAAAAACTGATGGTGTGCCTTGGCAATTTTAAAATCTTGTTTAGTGTGCCACGAGTTTAAAAAGGTTGAAAACAGGGCCATAACTATGTGTGTGCCAAGTGGGCCTGGCACACAGCGCAGTTGCCCTGAGGGCGCACGGCCAGCGGCATGTAATGAGTCAAATTGACTCATTACATGCCGCCTCTGCTGTGTGTGCCTTGCGCCGCCGCGCTGTGGAGGGAGAAGAGAGCAGCACCGGGCAGCGGAGAAGGAGGAGGAGGGAGGGGGACTGGAGCCGCAGCAGTGCTATTTCATTGGTAGTAAGCGCCGCTGCAACTGTCCCCTCTCCTTCCATATTGGCTGCTCGGCGCTGCTGTGGATGCTGGGATGTGGTTCCTCCATCCCAGCATCCACAGCAGCGCCAGGCAGCCAATACGGAAGGAGAGGGGACAGCTGCAGCGGCACTTACTACCAATGAAATAGCGCTGCTGCGGCTCCAGTCCCCCTCCCTCCTCCTCCTCCTTGTCCGATGCCTGCACCAAGGGAGCTGCCAGCACAAGGAGTTTGTCAGCGGGGAGATGGTAAGTATCTCTCTCTCTCTCTCTCTCTCTCTCTCTCTCTGTTTCTATCTCTCTCTAAGGGGGACACCATCTGTCATAATGTGTAAAAAGGGGGACTGGCTGCCACAATGTGTAAAAAGGGGGACTGGCTGCCGCAATGTGTAAAAAGGGGTACTGGCTGCCGCAATGTGTAAAAAAGGGGACTGGCTGCCGTAATGTGTAAAAAGGGGGACTGGCTGCCGCATTGTGTAAAAAGGGGGACACCGTCTGCCATAATATGTAAAAAGGGGGCCTGGCTGCTGCAATGTGTAAAAAGGGGGACTGGCTGCCATAATGTGTAAAAAGGGGGACGCTGGCTGCTGCAATGTGTATAAAGGGGAACACCATCTGCCGTAATGTGTAAAAACGGGGACGCTGTCTGCTGTAATGTGTAAAAACGGGGACGCTGTCTGCTGTAATGTGTAAAAAGGGGACGCTGTCTGCCGTAATGTTAAAAAAGGGGATGCTGTCTGCTGTAATGTGTAAAAAAGGGGGACGCTGTCTGCCGTAATGTGTAAAAAAGGGGACGCTGTCTGCCGTAATGTGTAAAAAGGGGACGCTGTCTGCCATAATGTGTAAAAAGGGGGACTGTCTGCTGTAATGTGTAAAAAGGGGGACGCTGTCTGCTGTAATGTATAAAAGAGGCTCTACCTGGTGTAGTGGCGCTACTGTGCAGCGTAATTTGAATAATGGAGACTACTGTGCACCGTAGTATGAATTGCTATTATTTTGTGGCCACGCCCCTTCCCCATGAAGCCACGCCCCTATATATTTTTCGCGCGCCCTGCCCCTATCTTACATGGGGGGGCGCCAATGTCTTTTCTTGCACACAGCACTAAAATGCCTAGTTACGGCACTGGTTGAAAATCACTGGTGTAGAGTATAGAGGGGTCAGTAGTGTTTTACAGGGGTCAGTGATCTAGTGTGGGATCTAGAGAGGTCAGTAATATAGTGTAGGGTATAGAGGGTCAGGGATGTAGTGTAGGGTATAGAGGGGTCAATGATGCAGTGTGGGATATAGAGAGGTAAGTAATATAGTGTAGGGTATAGAGGGGTCAGGGATGTAGTGTAGGGCATAGAGGGGTCAGTAATGTACAGTAGTGTAGGGTATAGAGCTGTCAGTAGTATAGTGTATGAAGTTGTCAGTGATCTAGTGTGGGATATAGAGAGGTCAATAATACAGTGTAGGGTATAGAGGAGTCAGTGATGCAGTGTAGTGTATAGAGGGGTCAGTGATGTAGTGCAGGGTATAGACGGGTCAATGATGTAGTGTAGGGTATAGAGGGGTTAGTGATGCAGTGTAGGGTATAGAGGGGTCAGTGATGCAGTGTAGGGTATAGAGGGGTCAGTAATATAGTGCAGGGTATAGAGGGGTTAGTGATGTAGTGTAGGGTATAGAGGGATCAGTGATGTAGTGTAGGTTATAGAAAGGTTAGTAGTTAGTGTATACAGGAGTCAGTGATGTAGTGGAGGGTCTAGAGAGGTAAGTAGTGTAAGGTATAGAGGGGTCAGTAACATACAGTAGTGTAGGGTATAGAGGGGTCAGTGATGTAGTGTAGGTTATAGAAAGGTTAGTAGTTAGTGTATACAGGAGTCAGTGATGTAGTGGAGGGTCTAGAGAGGTAGGTAGTGTAAGGTATAGAGGGGTCAGTAACATACAGTAGTGTAGGGTATAGAGGGGTCAGTGATGTAGTGCAGGGTATAGAGGAGTCAGTGATGCAGTGTAGGGTATAGAGGGGTCAGTGATGCAGTGTAGTGTATAGAGGGATCAGTGATGTAGTGCAGGGTATAGAGGGGTTAGTGATGCAGTGGAGGCTATAGAGGGGTCAGTGATGCTATGTAGGGTATAGAGGGATCAGTGATGCAGTTCAGGGTATAGAGGGGTCAGTGATGCACTGTAGGGTATAGAGGGGTCAGTGATGTAGTGCAGGGTATAGAGGGGTTAGTGATGCAGTGTAGGGTATAGAGGGGTCACTGATGCAGTGTAGGGTATGGAGGGGTCAGTAATGTGCAGGTTATAGAGGGGTTAGTGATGTAGTGCAGGGTATAGAGGGGTTAGTGATGTGGTGTAGGGTATAGAGGGGTTAGTGATGCAGTGTAGGGTATAGAGGGGTCAGTGATGCAGTGTAGGGTATAGAGAGGTCAGTGATGCAGTGTAGGGTATAGAGGGGTCAGTAATGTAGTGCAGGGTAAATAGGGGTTAGTGATGCAGTGTAGGGTATAGAGGGCTCAGTGATATAGTGTACGTTATAGAAGGGTTAGTAGTTAGTGTATACAGGAGTCAGTGATGTAGTGGAGGGTCTAGAGAGGTAAGTAGTGTAAGGTATAGATGGGTCAGTAACATACAGTAGTGTAGGGTATAGAGGGGTCAGTGATGTAGTGCAGGGTATAGAGGAGTCAGTGATGCAGTGTAGGGTATAGAGGGGTCAGTGATGCAGTGTAGTGTATAGAGGGATCAGTGATGTAGTGCAGGGTATAGAGGGGTTAGTGATGCAGTGTAGGGTAAAGAGGGTCAGTGATGTAGTGCAGGGTATAGAGGGGTTAGTGATGCAGTGGAGGCTATAGAGGGGTCAGTGATGCACTGTAGGGTATAGAGGGATCAGTGATGCAGTGCAGGGTATAGAGGCGTCAGTGATGCACTGTAGGGTATAGAGGGGTCAGTGATGTAGTGCAGGGTATAGAGGGGTTAGTGATGCAGTGTAGGGTATAGAGGGGTCACTGATGCAGTGTAGGGTATAGAGGGGCTAGTAATGTAGTGCAGGTTATAGAGGGGTTAGTGATGTAGTGCAGGGTATAGAGGGGTTAGTGATGCGGTGTAGGGTATAGAGGGGTCAGCGATGTAGTGTAGGTTATAGAAAGGTTGGTAGTTAGTGTATACAGGAGTCAGTGATGTAGTGGACGGTCTAGAGAGGTAAGTAATGTAAGGTATAGAGGGGTCAGTAACATACAGTAGCGTAGGGTATAGAGCTGTCGGTAGTATAGTGTATAAAGCGGTCAGTGAGGTAGTGTAGGGTATAGAGGGGTCCGTGATGTAGTGTAGGGTATAGAGGGGGCAGTGATGTAGTGTAGGTTAAAGAAGGGTTAGTAGTTAGTGTATACAGGAGTCAGTGATGTGGTGGACGGTCTAGAGAGGTAAGTAATGTAAGGTATAGAGGGGTCAGTAACATACAGTAGCGTAGGGTATAGAGCTGTCGGTAGTATAGTGTATAAAGAGGTCAGTGAGGTAGTGCAGGGTATAGAGGGGTCAGTAATGCAGTGTAGGGTATAGAGGGGTTAGTGAGGTAGTGCATCGTATAGAGGGGTCAGTAATGCAGTGGAGGGTATAGAGGGGTCAGTGATGTAGTGTAGGGTATAGAGGGGTTAATGATGCAGTGTAGGGTATAGAGGGGTCAGTGATATAGTGTACGTTATAGAAGTGTTAGTAGTTAGTATATACAGGAGTCAGTGATGTAGTGGAGGGTATAGAGATGTAAGTAGTGTAGGGTATAGAGGGGTCAGTAACATACAGTAGTGTAGGGTATAGAGTTGTCAGTAGTATAGTGTATAAAGGGGTCAGTGATGTAGTGTACGGTATAGACGGGTCAATAATGCAGTATAGGGTATAGAGGGATTAGAAGTGTAGTGTATACAGAAGTCAGTAATGTAGTATAGAGGGGACAGTAAAAACACTAACCCCAAGTACTTAGTACACCATTATTGTATTAAGATACAAAATGCAGGAAAAAGAACGCAATGTGGGTAAAATAAAAGGTCAGAGATTCATTATGACCTGCACCATGCCTTGTACCACATATCAATATTGTCAAACTGAGATATGTTCTTTTTTTTAACGGGGAGGTGGTGCCAAAGCAAATTTTCACACTGGGCTTCACTTGGTCTAGAACCAGCCCTGGACACTGTATCATACAGTATATTGCATGCCATATTGACTTTTCTTATTGATTTGCTGACAAATTAGGCAGATAACTTTGAGTTGTCAGAGTATTTTTCATTAATACTGCATGTTATTTCAAATCCTATATAACAATCCATTAAAATCCTTTACAGACTGCAGACTCCAGTATATGAATGACATGAAAGAGAGATACTGTCGTATAGAAGATGGAAATGCGAGGTTAGGAGAAACTGTCAGTCTGGAGAAAAGATTCATCAGTCTGTTATTGATAAATAAGTATCGGGATGAAGATCAGAGACTGCATGAAATATTAGCTTCAGGCCGGAGACATCTACAGATTATGGCAAACAGATCATCAGATGAGTATTCCCCAACCACTATACAGGCTCTGTTTGATCCTCATAAAGATGGAACTATTCCCAAGACTCTGGTGTTACAGGGACCTGCTGGGATAGGAAAGACTATGACATCCCAGAAGATAATGCTGGACTGGGCCTCCGGGAATCTGTATAAGGACAAGTTTCAGTTTGTGTTTTACATAAGTTGTAGAGAAGTCAACACCATCACTTCTGATATAAGCCTGGCTAGGTATTTATCCATCTTTTGTGGACTGAGGTGTCCAACTTATTTGTTGCAGTCAATCTTCCGTTACCCTGAAGGAATACTTTTCATTTTTGATGGTTTTGATGAATTAAAATTGTCATCAGTAAATGATACAGAGGTTTGTGATGATCCATTTAAGGAGGTCTCCAAAGAAATCCTTCTCTACAGTTTGTTTAGGAAAACACTGCTCAGTGGAAGCTCACTAATCATCACCACAAGACCCCTGTCATTGATGAAGCTGAAGCGCCTTGTTATAGATCCCCGATGTGTGGAGATTCTGGGGTTTACAGGGGATCAGCGTGAGGAATATTTCTATCATTTCTTTGAATCTAAAGAACAAGCAGACCTGACATTTGGTTCAATTAAGGACAATGATACTCTGTTTACCATGTGCCTTATCCCTATAACTTGCTGGATTGTATGTACTGTAATGAGACAGCTACTAAAAGAGGGATTATCTGTGATTGATTGCAAGACATCCACATCCATTTACCTGTTGTACCTAAAGGGTTTAATAAAGTATCACGGAAGGGACTCTATCCAGTCTATAAGCACATGTATACAGAAGCTGTGTGCTTTGGCCAATGAAGGAGTTTGGGACCAGAGAATTCTATTTGAAGAAGCAGATCTTAATAGACATGGACTCTCTGTGTCAGAACTGGAGTCTGTCTTTTTAAATGAGAACATCTTCCACAGGGACATTGGGATCCACACCTGCTACAGTTTCATCCATCTGAGTGTGCAGGAGTTCTTTGCTGCTCTCTACTATGTCCTGGGTGAGAATACTGTGAGCAAAATGGTCAACTTACAAAGCAGAAATGTGAAAGACTTACTGGAGGCCTCAGAACATCAGCCACATCTAAACTTAACTGTAAGATTTTTATTTGGCCTTTCAAGTGAGAAGCAAATTCAGGAGACTCAAAGAACTATTGGATGTCCCATTTCCTTCAGAGAAAAAAAAATTTTGGATGAATGGCTGAAGACCATTCCATCAGACATCCATAACACAATACTTTCCTGCCTGTACGAGACACAGGATGAGGACTATGTGGAGAGAATGATGTCTCACTTTCTTAATGTGAAATTTAAATGTGATATCTTTGGTGACCAGGAGAACACTGATTTACGAGCTGTAGCCTACTGCTTGGACAGAAGTACAACAAAACATAAGGTCTGCTTTGACAGATACAGAATTGGACCACAGGATCGGAAAGTTCTATCGAAAGCACTCTCTGAGTGTCACACGCTTTGGTAAGTACCTGGCACATTACTGAGAGCAAAGTTTCCGTGTGTCCTGTAGCTGTTCCTGAAGTAAATCAAAGATAGATATTAATATAACAAAGTAGGAGATACTGTTGAAGTTACTGCACTTTGTACATTAGGTTGTGGTGGTAGCAGAATAATGATCTGAATATAATTTTAGGAGACAATTCCATTAGTTTTTTGGAATAGGGATCTGGTCAAGATCCCAGTAGTTGGGATTCCAGTAGTCGAAATACCAACACTGGGATCCTGACACTACTCGGAATGCTGACACTGGCATCCTGAATAGGGTCAGAAATCGAGATCCGAAATCCCGACCGCCGGGACCCCAAATGAGCAAGTGTCAGCATGCAGGACAGGAAATCCATGGGGGGAGGTTACATCTAGGCTAGAGTTTAGGGTTAGGCTGTGGGTCTGGGGAGTGCGGGGTAGGTATAGGCACCTCCCCGGAGGGTTAGGTGTAGGCTGTTAGGGATAGGTTTGGTTTAGGCTGTGGGAAACGGGGGATTGGTACAGGCACCACCAGGGATGGTTAGGGCTAGGCTGTGGGGGGACGGAGGCTTAGGTTTAGGCTGTGGGAAGGGAGGTTTAGGGGGCCAGTGACGGAAGGTAAGTATACTTATCTTCCCCTGTCGGAATACAGACCATCAGGATGCCGTGGTCGGTATTATGGCCACCAACGTCCTGAACACCAGCATATACTACATAGCCCATTAGAATAAAAAGAACTTAATGAAAGGATAATTCAACCTGAAATGTATTTTTGGCCAATACTTCCGTCCCTGCAATTAGACATACTGTAGGGCCTGATTTATATTTTTATATAAAGCAAAATATCAAGTAGCTGGGCAAAACCATGTGCACTGCAGGGGGGGCAGATATAACATGTCCAGAGACAGTTAGAGTTGGGTGGGGTGTGTTCAAACTGAAATCTAAATGGCAGTGTAAAAATAAATCAGCAGGTATTTACCCTGCACTGATAATCTAATATATAAAAAATATATAAAATCCACCAAAATCTAACTCTCTCAGCCCCACCTACAGTGCAGCATGGTTTTGACCAGTTGCTTGTTAATCTGCTTTGTTTACAAACATGAATCAGGCCCATAGTTCCAACATTAAAGGAGATGACCACACCTTTATATGTTCAGGATCCCGGCTGTCACAATACCGATGCTGGAATCCCATCACCCATCAGGACACTGGCACTGGATCCTGACCTATTCAGCATCCCAATGTCGGTGTTATGATTCCAGCACTCTGGTCAGAGGAGATCTTATGGCAAGGACCGGAGCACTGGAACGGAATGCTGGGGAAGGGAGCAGGACAGGAAAATAGCCCCTGGCGCCCTAACTCTGTTGTCTCACCCATGTTGTCTGAAATCCCCTGCGAAACTATGGTTTCTTGAGCCCTTGGCAGCCGCGTTTGAAGGGCGGATTATGTCTGCCCAACTCCGATGCCCCCCGGTCTTAAGGAGAGACAAAGGGAAATCCGAGACAGGGTGATAACAAGAGGCCCTCTAACTAAACAACCAGGCCAGGGGCTAAGCTAACTCAAAACTAGAATATGTGCGGAGAAACCGCCAGGGAAAAGGACAACCAAAATATCCACTTGTCCAATACTCCTACCCGGCACCGCCGAGTACCAGAGAGGACTTGTGGAAGCGGAACCCTCTGCAAATGCTCCAAAAACAAAATATAAAAGGTAAAGCGGCTGAGCTGCAACACACGGCAGAGCGCAACTCACGAACACCACAGGATATAAAACGGTGATCAGTCAGGACTCCAGGGAACCAAACGACCTCCTGGGATGAGATGACAACTCCCGAATACCGGACTTCTGAGGACAGGAATAACCGGATACAGCAGGACTGGAAACAGACTCTCAGCAAACAAAGGCAGCATGCAGGAAGCTATTACCGGCGTCTGTGAGAAGCCCTGGGAGTGTATTTAACAAGGAGTCCTCCAATCAGCTGCTTAAAGGCTGATTAGAATAAATGCCGTGCAGCTGCCTTGCTGCACGCCCAGAGAGCAGGTGAATATATTAATTCCTAAAGCCTAGCAACGGGGAACGCGGTCCGCCAGTGGCGTCCCCGTTGCTAGGGTCCGTGCGGCTCAGCGCGCCCGGCGTCTAGCGTTGCTAGGGAGCCGGCGGCTGTACGCGCACGGCGTCTCTAGTTGCTAGGCGCCGGGCCGCGCAGACAAGCGGACCCCGGCGCCTAACAGTACCCCCCCCCTTGAGGAGGGGTCAAGGAACCCCTAAAGCCAGGTTTCTGAGGTAATTCCCGAAAAAATGCCCTCTTGAGCCTCGGGGCATGAAGATCCTTATCCAGGACCCAAGACCTTTCCTCCAGACCATAGCCTTTCCAGTGAACTAGAAAATACAGCCGACCCCGGGACAATTTGGAATCGAGAACCTTCTCTACCAAGAACTCCTGTTGTCCCTGTACATCCACTGGAGATCTACCCTGAGAGAACTTCCGAGGAAATCTACTGGAAGAAATGTATTGTTTCAACAGGGAACAATGAAACGTATTTCCAATCCTGAGAGATCTTGGTAAACGTAACCGAAAGGCAACTGGGTTGACTCTTTTAATAATAAGAAATGGCCCAATAAATTTGGGTCCCAGTCTAGCCGAGGATTGTCGAAGCCTGATGTTGCGAGTCGACAACCACACCCTATCTCCCACCTTAAAAGTGCAAGGACGTCGGAGCCTGTCAGAAAATTTCTTCTCTCGAAAGGCCGCTTTTCTGAGAGCAAGGTGCACCTTTTTCCAAATGGCTCTGAGATGGGAGGTTAAGGTTAGCGAGGAGACTGAGGAATGATGAAAAAAAGAATTAGCTCTGGGGTGAAAACCAAAAACTGAAAAGAATGGAGACTCTTTAGTGGAGGAATGACAAGAATTATTGTAAGTAAATTCAGCCAACGGAAGAAACTCGGACCAATCATTCTGGAGTTTGGCTGAATACAAGCGCAAATATTGTTTCAATGATTGGTTAACTCGTTCGGTTTGCCCGTTGGATTGTGGGTGGTAACCGGATGTTAACGACAATTTCATCTTTAATGAGGCACAAAAACATTTCCAGAATTGTGCGATGAATTGTGGACCCCGATCAGAAACAATATCAGTAGGCAACCCATGAAGCCTGAATACATGGCGGAGAAACAAAACTGCCAACCCTTGGGCAGAAGGCAATCGGGGAAGAGCAATAAAATGAGCCATTTTACTAAAACGGTCCACTACCACCCATATGACTCGGAATCCGGCTGAAAGGGGAAGGTCAACCACAAAATCCATGGAAATATGAGACCATGGCCTGAGAGAAACATTTAAGGGCATAAGTTGCCCGATAGGCAAGGAACGGGGAACCTTATGCTGTGCACAAACCTGACATGAATAAACAAATTCCTTGACGTCTTTAGAAAGACCAGGCCACCATACTGAGCGAGAGTCTAACTCCTATGTCTTAGAGACTCCTGGATGCCCTGAAACTTTGTTATCATGGAATTCCGTTAAAACAGTAGCTCTCAAAAACTCAGGGACGTAAAGACGACCAGCAGGAGTAATTCTAGGAGCTTGGTGTTGAAGCTGTTTTAACTGGGTAAATAAATCTTGTGTGAGGCCCGCCCAGATGACCGAAGATGGAAGTATGGAGGTAACAGGATTGTTATTGTGAACCGGAAGAAAGCTACGTGACAGGGCATCAGCCTTAGTATTCTTGGAACCAGGCCTGAAAGTGATTATAAATTTGAAACGAGTAAAAAATAATGCCCAACGTGCCTGCCGGGCATTAAGCCGCTTAGCCGATTCAATGTATTGCAGGTTCTTATGGTCAGTCAATACCGAAATAGTATGTTTTGCTCCCTCCAGCCAATGCCTCCACTCCTCGAAAGCCCACTTTACCGCCAGTAACTCCCGATTACCAACGTCATAGTTGGATTCAGCGGAGGAGAATTTCCTGGACATAAAGGCACAAGGATGTAACTCCAGAGACTCCGGATCCTTTTGAGAAAGGATAGCCCCCACTCCAACCTCCGAGGCATCAACCTCCACCACAAAGGGCAATTCCGGATTAGGATGTCTGAGGACTGGAGCCGAGACAAAGGCTTGTTTCAAGGCCCAGAAGGACAACTCAGCTTCACGCGACCAGTTGGTAGGATCCGCTCCTTTCTTTGTCAGAGCTACAATGGGAGCAACCAGGTCAGAAAAAGAATGAATGAACCTCCTATAATAATTCGCAAACCCTAAAAAGCGCTGAATTGCTTTTAAATTGGTGGGTTGCGCCCAACTAAGGATGGCCTGGAGTTTCTTTGGTTCCATGGAAAATCCCAGAGGGGAAATTATGTACCCTAAAAAAGATACTTCCGTGACATGAAACTCACACTTCTCCAGCTTGGCATATAAATGATTCTCACGTAACTTTTGAAGAACCAGATGCACCTGGGTAACATGTTGTTCCATTGATTCAGAATAAATCAGGATGTCGTCTAAGTAAACGACCACGAATTTCCCTAGGAAGTCACGGAGCACATCGTTAATGAGGTCTTGAAAAACTGCTGGAGCATTGGACAGGCCGAACGGCATCACCAGGTACTCGTAGTGACCCGACTGAGTACTGAAGGCCGTCTTCCACTCATCTCCAGATTTAATTCGGATGAGGTTGTACGCTCCTCTAAGGTCGATTTTAGAAAAAATCACAGCAGAACGTAACTGATCAAAGAGTACAGAAATCAACGGCAAAGGATAGGTGTTTTTAACTGAGATCTTATTCAGGGCTCTAAAATCAATGCAAGGTCTAAGCGAGCCATCCTTTTTCTCCACAAAGAAGAAGCCTGCACTTAAAGGAGATTTTGATGGTCTAATAAATCCTTTCTCTAGGCTCTCCTTAACATAATCATTCATGGCCGCAGTTTCTGGCCCGGATAATGCATATAATCTTCCCTTTGGCAATGCGGCACCAGGAATTAACTCAATAGCACAATCATAAGGCCGATGGGGAGGCAGAATGTCCGCATTGCCTTTGGAGAAAACATCAGCAAACTCCTGGTATTCCACCGGAATGAGTTCTGGAATGATAGCTGCTACTCTGACTGGAAACGTGATACATTCCTTATCACAAAAAGTACCCCATTGTGAAATCTCCCCCGACCGCCAATCAATGGTGGGATTATGAAAGGCCAGCCAAGGGTGACCCAGAACAACTGGAACTGCTGGGCAATGTGTAAGATAGAACTCGATTTTCTCGGAATGTAGAGCTCCTACCGTAAGTAATACAGGGGGTGTACGGAGAGAAATAATCCCATTGGACAGCGGACTCCCATCTAAGCCATGCATGGTGACACACCTACCCAAAGGTAACTGAGGAATGCCTAAGGCCTTAGCCCAAGTTAAATCCATAAAGTTTCCTGCAGCTCCACTGTCAACAAAAGCCGACACCGAAGAACTGAGGCTGCCAAAGGAAACTTTAACTGGGACTAAAAGGGAGTTATTCGAGGAGATAAGCTGCAGACCTAGGTGAACCCCCTCACAATTCACCTGGTCAAAGCGTTTCCCGACTTGTTCGGACAATTACGAGCAAAATGTCCCTTACCCCCACAGTACAGACAAAGACCGGAATTTTGCCTTCTGGCTTTTTCCTCAGGAGACAGCCGGGAGAAACCCATCTGCATGGGCTCCTCTACATCTTCAGGAATGGAATATACACACGGACTAGACCTTACAGGTGCTCCTCTTTCAGCCCTCCGCTCTCTGAGACGACGATCAATCTTAATAGAAAGCTCCATGAGTTTATCGAGAGTCTCGGGAGCGGGGTACTGAAGGAGACTGTCTTTTATAGACTCTGATAAGCCGAGGCGAAACTGACTGCGCAGGGCTGGGTCATTCCAGCCACAGTCGTTCAACCAACGGCGAAACTCCGTACAATAAACCTCCGCAGGATTTCTACCTTGTTTGAGAGCACGCAGCTGACTTTCAGCGGACGCCTCTCTATCAGGGTCATCATACAAGAGCCCTAAAGACTTAAAAAAAGCGTCAACTGTCAACAATGCAGGATCCTCTGCTCTTAAACCAAATGCCCAGGTCTGAGGATCCCCCTGGAGTAAAGAAATAATAATCCCGACCCGCTGAGATTCAGTACCCGAGGAAGTCGGTCTTAAACGAAAATAAAGTTTACAGGATTCTTTAAAATTAAAAAACTCTTTTCTATCACCAGAAAAACGGTCAGGCAAATGCATCCTTGGTTCAGGGACTACCCTTGGGGAAGCTCGCAAAAGATCTTCCTGCGACTTCACCCGAAGAGAAAGATCCTGAACCATCTGAGTAAGTTCTTGAATCTGGCTGACTAAGAGCTGACCAGGATTTGGCCCTAAACCTGTCGGATTCATGAGGCCGATAAACTCTCACAAAACTGAATGAGAAAAAATTAAACCCCGTTTAATTTTAAGTTTTGGTATGGCCTGTAATAATGTTATGATTCCAGCACTCTGATCAGAGGAGATCTTATGGCAAGGACCGGAGCACTGGAACGGAATGCTGGGGAAGGGAGCAGGACAGGAAAATAGCCCCTGGCGCCCTAACTCTGTTGTCTCACCCGTGTTGTCAGAAATCCCCTGCGAGACTATGGTTTCTTGAGCCCTTGGCAGCCGCGTTTGAAGGGCGGATTATGTCTGCCCAACTCCGATGCCCCCCGGTCTTAAGGAGAGACAAAGGGAAATCCGAGACAGTGTGATAACAAGAGGCCCTCTAACTAAACAACCAGGCCAGGGGCTAAGCTAACTCAAAACTAGAATATGTGCAGAGAAACCGCCAGGGAAAAGGACAACCAAAATATCCACTTGTCCAATACTCCTACCCGGCACCGCCGAATACCAGAGAGGACTTGTGGAAGCGGAACCCTCCGTAAATGCTCCAAAAACAAAATATAAAAGGTAAAGCGGCTGAGCCGCAACACACGGCAGAGCCGCAACTCACGAACACCACAGGATATAAAACGGTGATCAGTCAGGACTCCAGGGAACCAAACGACCTCCTGGGATGAGATGACAACTCCCGAATACCGGACTTCTACGGACTCCCGAATACAGGACTGGAAACAGACTCTCAGCAAACAAAGGCAGCATGCAGGAAGCTATTACCGGCGTCTGTGAGAAGCCCTGGGAGTGTATTTAACAAGGAGTCCTCCAATCAGCTGCTTAAAGGCTGATTAGAATAAATGCCGTGCAGCTGCCTTGCTGAACGGCCAGAGAGCAGGTGAATATATTAATTCCTAAAGCCTAGCAACGGGGAACGCGGTCCGCCAGTGGCGTCCCCGTTGCTAGGGTCCGTGCGGCTCAGCGCGCCCGGCGTCTAGCGTTGCTAGGGAGCCGGCGGCTGTACGCGCACGGCATCTCTAGTTGCTAGGCGCCGGGCCGCGCAGACAAGCGGACCCCGGCGCCTAACATTCGGGATACCAACAGCGAGAGTCCAGAAGGTAAGTAGGCGCCACCCAGAGCAGTTAAGGTTAGGCTGAGGGGGCAAGAGGAAGTTAGGATTAGGCATCATTAGGGGGGTTAGGTTTTGGAACTAAGGGGGTAGGTTATGGTTAGGCACTAAGGCCAGACATTAGGGTTAGGCTGTGGTAAGGGATAGTTAGAGGTAGGTGGAGGTAGAATACTTAACAATAACTGTAAAACATATACTTACTTTTAGGTATGAACTTTTATACCACCTGTTGTCATGACGAGAATCAGTTAATACATTAAGGCAGTGGTTCCCACACTGTGTACTGCAGCACCCTGGGGTGCCTCGGGACACTTGTAGGGGTGCCTTGGATTGGTGGTCCAGGACCAATTAAAAATATTTATGGTCAATGTAGTAAGCAAAACTAGTGCTGGTGGCTGTCAATCATAATATACGTGAACAATCAGCACTTTACTGCCAGATTTCAGGCTAGGTTTGAAAAAATGGCAGTTAGGAGCTGGTAGGTTGGTAGTTTATCACTCTCCATTTATAATTTTTCAAGACTTACTTTGTACATCTGGCCCATATGAATTTATCCTTTTTTTTAATAATGTTTGGATGTACAGTTGCCAAAAAGATATAGGCAAACATGGGTAGGGGGTTCTGGTTGCCCGGATACCCCCCCTCATTTTGGCAAGTGGCTCAAATTATGACAACGATGGCAATGGTATAAAATATGATTATTAGAGCTGCCGCCACTTCATGCAGTTTAAGGGACAGAGCAGAGCTGCTGCACATGCCCAGTGGTAGCAGCTTCTTCTACCAAGTTTGCTGTGTGTGTGAGGGGGTCTATTCATGATGCAGTGAAAAGAGTAGAGAGGTGAGCATGTGGAGAAGTTGCCCATGGCAACCAATCAGCTGCTCCGTACAATTGTGTAGTATGCAAATGTATAAATGTTACTTCAATGCTGATTGGTGGCCATGGGCAACTTCTCAACTGGCTCACTTCTCCACACTTTTTATTGCTTCATGAATAGACCCCAAGCGTCCTCAACCAGTGCACTTGACTAGAGATTAGCTACCAGGCAGAAGAGACAGGAGCCTTATCATGGGAGAATGTGTGCTTAGAAAGTGCAGTACTGGTTCTATTATGTTTGTGTATTCATTTATTTATTATAGTACTTTATGTTTAACCTTTTCCTAACCACTTATTTATGTTATTGAAATGTTTGATATGTCCTATACTAGATACTATCTATAGTGTTAAATATTAATACTGTATACCATACAGTATACAGTGTATAAAAAGACCAATGTTTACATTAAGGTCCAGGGTCGTTACTAGGTTCTTATACTGCTCCCATAGACTCCATCACTTGCTCCAATTTTCTGCAGAGCAGGAGATTGTGGACTGTATTTGGAAACCCCCTTCTAGAAATCCTGCATTTGCCATTGAAAGAGACTGCTTCCCCAGCATAGGAACATCATTTAGCGACCTCTACATATAGAGATGTCACTCAGCTGCTAGACAAGGGGCATTTTGTGGAGGCTTCCCTTCCCTCCTCTCATCCCTCCTCTCTCTGTCCATTTAGCCCCCTTCTCCTACATATCTGTTTTCACACCCTGTTCACATTATTTTAGTACAGTATCACTTGAATGTATTAAAGGGCATTTGGAGCAGTTTTCATTAAAAACTGCTCCAAACCTTTTAATTCACTTTTTTTTTTTTTTAGTAACCCACATTGCATTCCTCATACTTATAACGGGAAATGCGATGTGGCCAAATTTACTTAAAAAAAGTGAAAAAATACCGCAGTGTGCCCATGATAATCTCGCCAGCTCAGGCTGGCGAGATCACAGGGCAGCACTACGATAGGCAGGCATTTGCCCAGCTTTCTCTGCCCCTGGCAGAGAGCTAAGCGGGACCCGGCTCCAGTGATCAGCTATGTGTGTCCGATGGACACACAAGCTGATCAGACTGTAAAAAGAAAAAAAAACACATACCAGTCCAGGTAGCCGGTATCCGCTGCTCTGGTGCTGGCTGCCAGGCGTCGGGTCCCCATAGCGCACTTTACAGCATTGGGGGTCACCGCAGCACACAGGATCCGGTGCCCAGCAGGAGCAGCACGGACCAGCTCCCTGGACTGGTAAGTATATTATCCTGCTGGGGGGGTCCACAGCGCGCGGGGGTAGTCGCGACGGGGGGGGGGGTTTGAGTGGGCGGCGGTAGCGGCGATGCTGTTGGGGGCGGCGCATGCGCAGCAGGACATTGGGGTATTTTTTATGATAAATACCCAGATGATGCTACGGAGTGTCATCACAGGGACAGAGTTTGACGGCAAGCTCTGTACCTGCATGCGATAATTGATACATCCCTGCAGTGTAATCATATATCGCAGTGCGAGTTTGGGCAATTTTATCACCTGGAATCCGCATCCTGGATGCGGATTGTGATAAATAGGCCCCTCAGAGAGGGAGAGGCTACTTTATAGCCCTAGCATGCAATGTGTGTGCATCACATTCTATGGTTCACAGTGTGCACTATTACAATATAATATTAGTTAGCATTGCATGTGCTTTATGTGTCATAGCGTACAGTATTTACTGTTTATGTTTCTGTCTTTTCCTCAGTTTCAGTTACTGCCAGTTTCCCGATAACAAAAAAGGTGTGTATCAGGCTGGATCCAGTTTATCAGGGATGTTTACACACTGTCAGATGGAGGAACTAGAGTAAGTAGTTTATATTATAAATCTAAAACGGATGGTGTAATGGTTAGCATTAGAGCTGAGCGGATCTGGTTCTCCGGGAACTGGACCCACCTGAATTTCACGATCCGAACTGGGATCCGAGTCCAGCTCGGGTTTTCCCACCTGACTTGTTCCCAAAACATGGCAGAACGTCATCCTCCCGCTTTCAGATTTTTGCGGGTCTTGGATTCTTTAAAGGTCCCCAGTGATCAGCGCAATTTCACTCTGGCTGTGCAGCTTGTAGTAGATGTGTCCATGCTGTGTCCGCCCCGAAGTGCTGTGTTGTCCATCCAGGGGTGCTACTGTGTTGTCCATCAAAGGGCTGGGGCTGCTTAGGGATGCTCTCTCCATGCTGTGTCCATCCATGGGTGCTGTTGCTGTGTTGCCAATCCAGGGGTGCTCTGTCAATCTAGGGATGTGACCCCAGTGTAAAAGAAAACTAAAAGCCACAAATAGAATTGGAATATAAATATATTGTTTTGGATCTGGATTGGTTTTACCAAGACCACCCTTTCGGGTTTTGGTTTTGGATCTGGATGATTTAAAAAAAAAAAAAAAAAAAAAGATAAAAACAGGTAAAATCTCAGAATTTGGGGATCATTTTGATCCTACGGTATTATTAACATCAATAACATTCATTTCCACTAATTTTCAGTGTATTCTGCACATCTCACACCTCACAATATTGTTTTTAGGCCAAAATGTTGCACCAGGGTCGCTGGATGACTAAGCTAAGTGACACGAGTGGGCGGCACAAACACGTGGCCCATTTAGGAATGGCACTACAGTGGCAGACAGGATAGCAGTTTTAAAAAATAGGCCCCAAAGAGCACATAATGCAAAGAAAAAGAAAGAGGTGCAAGATGGAATTGTCTTGGGCCCTCCCTCCAACCCACCCATATGTTGTTTAAACAGGACATGCACAATTTAATAAACCCATCATTTCAGCGACAGGTTGTCCACCTGGGAAAAGCTCACCAAGTTCTCCGAATCATAGCTAGCTACAAACATACCACCTCCATATTTGATGACTTTTTACATTATGAGAAAAGGCAAGAGGAAGAGTACAGTGTCAAGAAGGTGATTAAAAATTAGAGAGGCACACGCAATCAGGAACAACACACAGGCTTTCACCTCCACTCCTATATTGGTGTGGGACAGAAAGGACTTCAACCAAGCAAATATATAATTATTAATAATAACCACATTACTGGACAAACTGAAAAACTAGGGCCAAAGCCTCTAAATTTGTACCCCCCTCTCTATGTTCAGGGATTAAGATAATTTCGGATTTAATGCTGGGATGCAAATAAACTGATGTATACCACAGGATCAAGATTGGATATTTTCCCCTCCACGGAGTCTGGAGACTTATTTTGTGAAAATCTTGTGGGTTTCTTTTTTCCATTTTTTATTGCATTTTTATTTACATATTTTGTGGCAGATTACTTATTTTTGTTTTTCACAGGTCCCAGTTTCATGCATGTGAGCATACCTGTGTGTCTCAGTTACACGCATGTGAACATACCTGTGTCTTCTTTATTTTATTCATATTTTATTTTTAAATAAAGCAGCCCCTTAGATGTTTTAGCAGCCCCTCCTGAGCCCACACAGCAGCCCCGAATGGGGCAAGTTGAGTTCGGGTGGGTTCGGTACAGTACTAAGCAGGTCTGTCCAGTGAATTTTTTTGTTATTGAGCCCCTGCCCTAGTGGAGCTAACCACTCTACAGTCGAAACTAATTTCATACTATAAGTAGGATAGTGGGAGGAAGCCATACTAGCCTCTATGCCCAGAGCATGCCTCAACCTGGCAAGCCAGACATCTTCCTGGCTGTAAGCCACCATGAGACTCCAAACTGGGCCTTATTCAGTAACTGTTTGTGCCTCACAGGAGCTCCTGGCCCATCTAGTGCTGCAGTGCAATGGAAAGCTGATGCAATGCAAGATCACTGAAACTCTGTTCTTCTAACACCGCGAGGTCTTGCGATAACCCTACGCAGCCCTTAGGAAAAGAAGATCCCTATACAACAATTGTGCATCTTCTAAATCCCAAAATGTGGAACATCAATCCTAAATCAAAATTAAGGTTGACTAATTGGAGCCATTGATTTGAGTAAGTCCATAACATGAAATAATTGAGAAGAACCTCTCTCTAATGCTCTGGCAGAAAATATCACTTTGACCTCTCTGGCAGTTGCACTGGATTATGATTCAGTCTCTTCTGAGTCATACTGACTTTGGCCACAAATGTGGTCTCTCCCCACTTCATTTAAAAACACTTAGTCAAAATAGCAATTTCCATTTCCACCTTTGCGGCTATGTTTTCACATATCTATTTGTGATATTGAAGCTTGTTTCATATCTGCTCTAGGCTTTCAGCACCCCTGGATTTATACAGCACCCCTGGAGAATTATACAGCACAGCAGACAGGCAACAGCACCCCTGGACTTAAACGGCAGTGGGGCAGCACCCCTGGACTGATAGGGCAGAGGGGCAGCACCCCATATAGGGCAGCACCCCTGGAATGATGTGGCAAAGAAAAGAGGTGCAAGATGGAATGGTCCTTGGGCCCTCCCACCCGCCCATCCAAATAGCTGTAGCAACACCCATATGTGTGGAAGTTTCTGAAACTTCCACATATATGGGTGTTGCTACAGCTATTTGGATGCAATTGTGAACCTTACTGGGGAAGTTTCAGTGTTCATATTATTACTTTTGTAAAATCAGCTATACCATTGTGATATACATATTTTTTTGTCAAGTCCAAGTAAAACCATTTATGAATATAAAAGCAGTATAGTACAATCAGGTGGTTTGAAAGACATCGGCATATGGGTGTCATCACTTTTTAGATGAGCAGCATTATAAGCCATTGTTAGGAGCCATATAAGAGATTAATTCATTCATTCTCAGGACTATCGTATGACCTTTTATACATGGATTTTTAAGTACTTATTTGGTCCTACTTTCAATACAGTTACCCCTGATAAAGTTGTGTAGACAAAATGCGTTAGGTCTGTCAGCCACGAGCTATTAATCCAGTTTGTGAAGATACTCCCTTTTGAGCTCACACCTTGATAAGGTGAGGGAGTATCTAAGTCATTATCACATACTGGACATAACTTACTGACATATATATTTTATATTTTTTATACAAATATTCTGTAAAAGCTGTTTGTAAAAATGTTTTAACAATTATGTGTTTAATCTGTGATACTAAACCAATATTTTCTACTAATTGGCCTTGGAACTCTTGTTTGGGTGATTCTCTGGTGAGGGGTTATCTGTTTCATGACCCCAGGAAATAATATTCTCCTTTGTACAGTGTGCACCCAATTGGGTTTCCTTGGAAGAATTTTAGTAAATACGACTAACATAGCACACTTGAGAATTGTGTTTTATTATATATATATATATATATATATATATCGGATTTGTCCGACACCTACAGTATCTGTGTATACAAATTCCAAACAAGCTTAAATGATTAGATTAAACTTTACTCCCATGCTCAATAAGATACATGCAGACCTGTCATGTTGGCTTCGGCAGAAGCTTTTGTGGCTTGGCCGAATTAATGTGATAAAGATGAATATTCTACCTAAAATACTTTATATACTTCAGACGATTCCAATACATCTATACCCCATGATTACTTTCTTCCCTACATAACATCTTCTTAGACTGTGTGTGGGGAGGAAGGAAACTGAGATTTAAACACCAAATTCTTTCGTCGTAAGTCCCAAGGGGGAGACAATTGTCTTTGGTCTTTGCTTGTTATTATATTATTATCTTATTATCAGTTTAGTTCAAGTTTATTGTCATCAGCCAAAACAAGTTGACAGACGAAATTGCAATTATACAAAGGATCAAGTAGTAGCAGGCGGCATCATCAAAACAAAACATAAAAATTAATCATTCATTTAACATACGTACAGCAGATGGGATAAAACTAACCCTAAAACAATTGGTACGAGTTAACAAAGTACGAAACCTCTTTCGGGATGGAAGTTTGTCAAAAAGCATACTAAAAGGATGCGCGCTATCTGATAAAATACACCTAGCTTTGCTTAAAACCCTACACCTATACAATTCATCAAAGCTAGGCAATGGCATGCCAATGGTTTTACTAGCAATTTTCCTAATCCTCTCTAATGCCCATCGATCTTTTAAAGTGCAGCCACCATACCATGTCACGATCCTGTAACTAAGAATGCTCTCTATCGAGCAGCTATAAACCTGCTGCCCTTAAACGTCGCAGGAAAAAAAGTCGTTGTTGAGCCTTTTTTACTATCAGTAGCAGGTGCTCTGACCAAGTCAAACATGACGAAATCTGAATGCCCAAGAAACGGAACGAGGTAACCATTTCAACAACCTGATTACCAACAAACACTGGCGATTTCAGCGGCTGCCTACTCCTAAAATCAATAATCAGTACTTTTGTCTTCCCGCTATTTAAGAATAAATTATTTTCATTACTCCAATCCACTAAACTACACAACTTCCGTCCTATACGCTAACTCATCGTCATCCCTAATTAACCCTACCACAGCAATATCATCTGCAAATGTAATCAATTTGACAGATGCGTCCGCTGATACACAATCGTAAGTGAACAGCGAGTATAGGTAAGGGCTAAGAACACAGCCCTGGGATACACCTGTATTAATATGTGCCTCCCCGGACCTAATGCTGCCCATTTTGACCATCTGAGGGCGATTTGTCAGAAATGCTAAAATTCAATTACAAGTAAAACTATCAAGGCCTAATACAGATAATTTATTTATCAAAGACACTGGAATCACTGTGTTAAAAGCTGAACTAAAATCAACAAATAAAATCCTAACATAGACATTCCTCTCTTCCAAGTGAGACAAAGTAAAGTGCAACAGTGAAATAATCGCATCATCAGTGCACCGATTCTGTCTATAAGCGAACTGGAAAGGGTCAAACCCAGCAGAGAAAATGGATTTAATATGATTCAGTACCAGTCTCTCAAAACATTTCGTTATGAGGGATGTTAACGCTATAGGCCGATAATCATTAAAACATTTAGCTAACCCTTTCTTGGGGACGGGGACAATACTAGTCAGCTTAAAACTCCTTGGCACTACACAGTGCAAAAGTGATAGGTTAAACAAAACTGTCAGTATTCCACTCAATTGCTCCGCACAACCATGAAGAACCCTCCCTTGAATGCCATTAGGTCCTGCTGACTTGCCCGGATTTATCTGACGCAAACACTTTGCCACTGCACCCACTTAAAGTAATAGGGGGATATCACCCTCTCTGGGACTCAGCGGTAGAGACTCATTAAGCAGGATATTGGAGTGGTCCAGGGACTTAGCGAGTAAGCAATGAGTGAAGATAGAAGTTTACTCCACTGGTTTACACCTTACTTATCTTACTTGGTTCTCGGCCGTGGAACAGTCAGATCATCCAACCATGGGGCCTACATTAACTTTATGGAGTAAATTCCAGATAAAATGGGGCTTGACTTCATTGGTTACCCCATCGACTCCCATGTATGTCAGGTAGAGCAGTTGCTTCTTGGAAATCTGCAGGTATTACTAGATTATACCATTTCATATCAGAAGGCTCATATAAATCTTTTGAGAATTTATCAGAGGACTCAGGCTTCACGAAGGCAGATTATTGGTTTTATGTGCAGTTGTATCACTTTGTTTTATCCCTGGGGAGGTCCAATGTGTGGGACAGAGATTTAACTTTGTTCGAACAATTGTGTATTCAATTAGAGGCCCCCACTCATATTATATCTAGCATTTAAAATTTTTGTTAATGGCACTCTTACCCTATAACCCATCATATCAAGGGCAGTGGGATAGAAAATGTACTCACAAAGGTATCCAGGTAAATTGGAATAAGATCTACTAGACAACTAGTGCCTGCTCGAATAGTATGGAAGGAGTGAAGAAACCCAATATAAACTGTTATCAAGGTGGTACCATTACCCAACTATTACACATAAATACTGTCCTGGCGTATCCCCTCTCTGCCGGAGGTGTGGCAAAGAACAAGGCTCATTAATACATATTTGGTGGGAGTGCTCTATGACCACCCAATACTGGGATAACATTAGACAGCTGTCGGCAGAAATACTGGGTTTTCCTGTACCTGTGGGACCCGACATTTGGTTATTATCCCATTCGGGTATAGCTATCTCTAAATATAAAAGGTCCTTACTCAGACTCAAGAACAATGCAGCTAGAGTGGCTTTACCTGTACGTTGGCGATCAAGCTTACCACCTGCTATCTGGGGCTGGTGCCAACGTATGGATTTTTATATAGCTATGGATTAAATCTACTATTCTACCTCTGAAAAAAACATGGTATCTATATGACTATTTGGCTCATTTGGTTGGAGTTCAAATCATCTACTACATACAAGAGCCCTGATTCCTATAGATCCTGTTTGACTTGGATATGGGTTATGTTGATGGCATTGGTCTTACCCTTGACATTTTTCTTTAATTCTCTTTAGTCACATCAGTCATTGAGTTTAATCTCAATATACTTTTCACTTGAAGCTCCCTGCCAGGTGGATACACTCTCTCTTATTCCTTTCTCCTTTTTCTTTCTCCTTTCTCGTTCAAGACTAAGTTCTTGTATAGATTTCTATTTGACTAATGTCATATGTTCTGGTACTTTTGTGTTATGCACACCAGTGCCTGCAGGAATGTACTGGTGTCTGAACGGAGAGGGATGCAAAACAAATGAACTCACAGACAGACTGGGGAATATGACATTACGTACACAGAAGGTGATAGGGTAACAAAATAAACACAAAGTGAACAGAGAAGCCCAGAGGCTAAGAAACTGTGTGTCTCCCTAGTATTAGGAATGCTCAGATGTAAATAAGCGAGATGTTGTGTTTTAATACGTAGAGAACCCGAAATGCTGTTGCTAAGGGCAACAGCAAAACCCTAAAGGGTTACCAAAGGGTGTGGCAGTAAACTCCTTGGTCAGAGATGGAATAATAGACACAAGGAGAGTCTCCACAATCCTAGTCCTCACTTGCAGTGCACTGGTTCAGCTTACTGCCACTAAACTGACACCTGAACACCTTGCACAGTGAGAAAGGATTTTGGCAGGCAAGTCTGAGAATACAGCCGCAAACTTGCTAAGTTCACAGAGTAGCAAAAGAACCCCAGCAAGTTAAACGACTGACTCCAGTCTCACTGCTAGGTCTGGATTGGCAGAGTGTAGTACCAAATCCCAAGGCCTATTTGCAGTAAGCAACAAACAAATACAAAGTTACACAGTACTGGCTAACTTTCAGAAACTGACTAACCAACAAAGATTCAGCAGCATCTGCTTAACCTGAGAAGAGGGTTTATAAAGCAGGTGCTGTCCACGCCCCACTCAGACCTCACAGACTGTGAGCACAAAAACCAGCACCGGATCCCCTGCCGTGCACAGAGCCTGTAACCACTGCACAGCAAAAGACCCGAACCGGAGTATCAGCTGCGCTCAGGTTACTCCGCTAGCACTTGTCTCCCGGTTGCCATGACGACGTGGCAGCACAGGGCAGGAGACCCTAACATTTTGATAACAATTTCTTATTCTGTTGGTTAGTTTTTGAACATAGCCTATCTACTATATTGTTTGTATGTTTACGTAAATTCTGTATTCCATTGTTTACAAATGATTTATAAACAGATTGTTAACTTTACAAATGTTTTTTTGAAAGTAAAGAATTTATTTTAAAAAATATGTATACACAGGCCCAAATTGTGTGATTTTTAACTGTTTTTATGATTTAAAAAACACATCCAAAACCATAACACGCAAAGGGCGGTGTTGGCAAAATCAAATACAGATTCAAAACATGAAGGAGATATAGATCCAAAACCAAACCCACGACCAGGTCGCTAGTGCAAATTAGTTTGTGAATGTGACTATACGTGGCAACTGCTACCTGATCATGGGAGTTCATGTGATCATATGGAACGCGGGTGTGTGTCTGTGGGCATGCTAATTTCTGCAAATGAGTAATTTTTGCCCTTATTAGACTGTAAGACTATCAGGGACACGTCTTTACATTACACAGTATATTCTGTCAGTGATGACATCATGCTGAGTGTGACGCTGGAAATGAGAAGAAATTAACTAATGCAGATCCCTACTCTCTCATCAGGTTACAGAACTGTTATCTGACCCCATCCTGCTGTGATGATCTCCGCTCTGTTCTTACTACAAACCATTCTCTGACTAGACTGGACCTATCAGCGAATTATCTGAAGGACTCTGGATTAAAATTTGTGTGTGAGGGACTGAGACATCCAGCCTGTGCCCTCCAGGAGCTCATGTAAGAATATTTTCCGGTGGGAGGGCATCTTGCTTGACTGCATAAATCTCAAGTTCCTGAAAATATATTTCTTAGCTTTGAATGGGATACAAAACTAGAGAGTCCCACCTTTCAGAAGGTTCTGGGGACTTGTGTTTCTCTGCTGCATATCACGGTTTTTAACAGCGCACTATTGTAACAACAAAAAAACCTTTACTTGTTGTCTGGGGACTTGGGCATCAGAGTTCAGGAGCCAGAGCAATTCACCAATGAAAATCAAAAAATGCATATTAGGCGTGTGGAGCTGAAGCAGGGACCAGCTGCTTGAAGGCTGATATGTCTGGTTCTGGGCATAGTAGAGACAAGCTGCCAGTGTTCACCGAAAGGGGAGAGTCACAGCTGTTGGATTATACCCTCAGAAAAACTCTAAGTGAGACAGAAACCAAGATATCTGGCTGGGAAGAGCAATTAACAGGCTTGGATGGGGATCATTGATTTCAAGTCTGATATCTCCGGTTCCCCAGGGCCGATTTTCAAAAATCTGGTACCCCAGTAAAGAGGGGACTCTCAGCTATCAGTCTAGGGCCATTATACTCCTGGGGCCCTTGGTCAAGAGCCCAATGAGCCAATACAAAAAGATGGCCTTGGTGGCTCCCTGGAGTAGGGAACAGCAAGAGACCCTGGAAGACAGCTACATAGTGATAGAGCCCACCATATATCTAGAAGCAGTGTAAGTGACAGCGGCCAGGATTCCCTCTGAGAGTAGTAGCTTGCTAGAGGAAGGAGCAGCCTTATTGACAGTGTCTACAGTGTACATGTCCAGAGAGGTATTATTGCAGTATACCTGATCACTTCACACCAGTGGAAGTCAACATTGCTTATAGAGAGAGAGGAGACTTGTACTATAGAGTGCAGACTAGATACAACAGCATTATTAATGCAGGAGCAGACACACTCTGTCAAGCCTTCAGCAGCAATACTTCAGCCCTAGCAAAGATAGCTCCCCAAAGTCACTTTGAACACTAAACCTTGTTATATGTACATACATATGAGCGTAGACTAAAAACGGAGTATGTCCATCAACTGTGTGACATACTGTAGACTGATCTCTAGGAAAATTGGTCAAGTACAATAAACGGGAGCAAAGAATAGCAACGTTCTCCTTTCTCTTCTGGTGAACTGAGTATTTAAGGTGGCATTACACTTCATTATATTGATCCTACTCAGGGCAGAGTAAATAATAAACTGAGCCGGAAATAAAGCCCCACAATACTTGCGGAAATCACAAACTAGTTACACTGCAGGATCTAAAGAGACGCAAATTGTTAGTAACTAAGATTACTCTACATAGACTGTATTGGAATGTCCACCACTCTATGCTCACTCTCGCATACTGACTCTGGAGGAAGTTGTGGCCCAAATACGTCCCGCAGATGGACTT
Organism: Pseudophryne corroboree; assembly: GCF_028390025.1. Lineage (NCBI taxonomy): Eukaryota > Metazoa > Chordata > Amphibia > Anura > Myobatrachidae > Pseudophryne > Pseudophryne corroboree. The sequence goes on along the minus strand of NC_086446.1, from coordinate 79,082,926 downwards.
CAGGGAGCTGCATTGATTTCATTAGAAAGGAGTTTCAATTATTTACATTTGAAGAATTCTGTGACACAACCTTCGAGGTCAGCAACCACACGGTGGTAGTCACCTGAGTAATTCATAATTAACAAAGGGGTAACTCCCCAAATAAGTGCCCCATCTTACAGATTTCTTTTGATCTGTGTTACTTTAATGCCTGAAACTATTTTTGAATGCAATTTATGCTTGATTATTTGTAGTGATGTACAGCGGACAGTTTTCAGGTTTTGTGTTTTGGTATTAGATCTGGATCTCCTTTCGTGTTTTGGATCTGGATTGGTTTTGCCAAAACCACCCTTTCGGGTTTTGGATCTGAAATTTATTTAAAAAAACCCATAAAAACAGCTTAAACCACAGTATTATTAACCTCAATAACATTCATTTCCACTCATTTGCAGTCTATTCTGAACACCTCACAATATTGTTTTTAGGCCAGAAGGTTGCATTGAGGTAGCTGGATGACTAAACTAAGCAACACAAGTGGGCAGCACAAACACGTGGCCCATCTAGGATTGGCACTGCAGTGGCAGACAAGATAGCAGTTTTAAAAACTAGGCCCCAAAGGGCACATAATGCAAAGAAAAAAAAAAGGTGCAAGATGGAATTGTCCTTGGGCCCTCCCACCCAACCTTATGTTGTATAAACAGGACATGCACACTTTAACAAACCAATCATTTCAGCGACAGGGTCTGCCACACGACTGTGGATGAAATTATTGGTTTGTTTGGGCCCCCACAATAAAAAAAAGCATTTTATCCCCCCACCAAAAAAGAAGCAATTCATCTCTCCTTGCACAAACTGGCTCTACAGAGGCAAAGAAAAACCAAACGAGAGAGCGCTATTCACATCTAATGTGGATTTTATTTTTCCTTAATTATCAATATTTCCTAAAAGCACATTATATATTTAGTGCCGGCCGGCAATACACACAATCAATAAAATATCACAATAAAATCAATGCTTATTCTCTAAATGGTTAATTTCATATGCACATTTGGGTTGTAACTATCCACACACTGTTTCATTTAATTCCCTTATTTACTAAGCAACTCTGGCTTATAATATCTCTCTGGTGAGACGGATATTATGTACGTAACATGTATCAAACTATGTAACTCTTATACTCAAATACATTGTAAATAAGTTTCCCAGATTCACAGTGGACCATGTACCTTTGTAGCAATGTTATATAGTACTTATGTCCATATGTCCATTAATATGATTAGTAGAACACGTGTTAGTGGCAATGAATTGAGCAGTCTTATTATCAGCTTGTTAGTAGTATTTAAAGCAGTTCATGCAAAAGCTGATTGTAAATAATAGTCACTGTCCCGCAGTGATCTATAATAGATTTGTGTACCGTACAAAAGCCTCTGTTTAGTCACAATGCATGCGACGATCCTCCTGGCTGGTCTCTCACGGGTAGCCTTTTAACGGAGTAGAACATGCATCTGCTTTTTCCACGGTGTGGTGACTTTTTCCTCCCGGCCGGTGCAAGCACCCTCGACCTTATCCAGAGTCCGTGGGCAGGTGATTGAAGAGGCGTCCCCCTGCTGCGGGAATAAGACTCAGCTAGCCGGCTGACAGAAATTGTCTGCTGTAGTATGTAACCGGAGGTGCTGACAGACGCGTTTCCCCGCCTACTAGCAAGCATCGGCGGCTTCCTCAGTGTCATGACACTGAGGAAGCCGCCGATGCTTGCGAGTAGGCTGGGAAACGCATCTGTCAGCACCTCCGGTTACATACTACAGCGGACAATTTCTATCAGCCGGCTAGCTGAGTCTTATTCCCGCAGCAGGGGGACGCCTCTTCAATCACTGTGAATCTGGGAAACTTATTTACAATGTATTTGAGTATAAGAGTTACATAGTTTGATACATGTTACGTACATAATATCCATCTCACCAGAGAGATATTATAAGCCAGAGTTGCTTAGTAAATAAGGGAATTAAATTAAACAGTGTGTGGATAGTTACAACCCACAAGTGCATATGAAATTAACCATTTAGAGAATAAGCATTGATTTTATTGTGATATTTTATTGATTTTGTGTATTGCCGGCCGGCACTAAATATATAATGTGCTTTTAGGAAATATTGATAATTAAGGAAAAATAAAATCCACATTAGATGTGAATAGCACTCTCTCGTTTGGTTTTTCTTTTTCTATTGCAGGGGTAAAAAAACAATTGCCCCTGAGAGAGCAGCATACACACCTATGTAATCACAGCGCCAGGAATTTTCTTGTTTTGTCTACAGAGGCAAGATGTTGTCGTCATCCTCATCCTCAGATTCCTCACCCCTTTCAGTGTTTACATCCTCATCCTCAGAGTATTAATTCGTCCCCACTGGAATCCACCAATCATAGGTCCCTGTGTACTTTCTGGAGGCAATTTCTGGTAAAGGTCTTACTGAAGGAATTTATACCCTTTTCTTAATGTCACTGTAAAGTCTGGGAATCGCTTGCCTAGTGAAGTGAAATCTACACGGGATTTGGTACCGGGGACACAGTGCATCCATCAACTGTCTAGATCCCACTGCACTAAAGGCGGGTAACGGACAGATGTATAACACCAGCATAGTTGTTATGGCCTCAGTAATCCACTTTGCAACAGGTTGACTGCTGTTATATTTCATCATCCTCGCAAAGGACTGTTGGACAGTCAATTGCTTAGTTAAAGTAGTACAAGTGGTCTTCCGACTTCCCCTCTGGGATGACGATGAACTCCCAACAGAAGAAACAGCAGCAGTAGGTGTACCACTCAAGGATCCTCCGGAGTAATCCCGGATAGAAGAGGACTCGTCAGTCATGCCAGTGAAATGGCCTGCTGGACTACTTATATTCCTGACTGAGGAGGAAATTGACGTTGAGGGAGTTGGTGGTGTGGATTGCAGGAGATTGGATACAACAGGAAGAAGGGATTTAGGTGTCAGTGGACTGCTTACACTATTACCAAAAGTTTTTAACTTATGATGAATGCGCTGCGGGTGACATATAAGGGAGGATGTTCCTAGGTGGTTAACTTCCTTACCCCTACTTATTTGGATTGACAAAGGCAACACATGGCTTGACACCTATTGTCCAGATTTGTGGAGAAATAATTTCACACCGAAGAGGAGGCTTTTTTGGTATTTTGCCCAGGCATGACAATGGGATTTTTCATCCCATGGACAACAACTGTCTCCACTGGTGCCTTATTCAAACAAACCACATCACCATCAGAATCCTCATCGTCAACTTCCTCTGCAGCGCCAGCTACACCCATATCCTCCTCATCCTGGTGTACTTCTACAGTGACATCCTCAATGTCAATATCAGCAACTGGACTGGTGGTGCTCCTCCCAGCACATGCAGGGGGCATACAAATGTTGGTAGGAGTCTCCTCTTCCCATACAGTCTTGGGAAGGTCAGGCCTAGACATCGCAACAGCAGACACAGTTGGACTCTCCTTGGGGATTTGTGATATCTCTAAATGCACAGTTGTTTATTCCTGTTCTTTAACAAGCTTAATTTTTAAAAAAAATTGGGAGGGAGGAGGGCTTCCATCTTCTTGAGAAGCTGAACCACCAGTCATGAACTTTGCCTTTCCTTGCCACTTCGTGTCGTGAATAGAATATTTCCAATTTTACGTTTCTCATCAGATAATTATATTTTTTCCTGATTATTAATTTTTGTTTCTTGGATATTACTTGCCCACTATAACATTGAGCATCGGCCTTAGCAGACGGCATTGATGGAATTGCATTATCAATGTCATGACTGGTGGCAGCAGCAGCTTCAGCACTAGCACTAGGAACTGGAAGTGGTTCCTGATCTTTCACTATTTTTTCCTCCAAATTTTTGTTCTACATTTCACAGGACAGCACCCCTTTATTACAGCACACAGAATAGTTCCCTTTTATTTTCACAGCACCCCTGTATTTTTATAGCATACAAGACAGGGCCAGTGTACCTTTATTTTAACAACAGCACCCTTGTAATTTTACAGAATACAGGGCAAGGCCAGCACCCCTGTATTTTCACTGCACCCCTGTATTTTTACAGCATACAAAACAGGGCCAGTGTACCTTTATTTTCACAGCACCGCTGTATTTACAGCATACAGGACAGGACCAGCACCCTGTATTTTCACAGCACCCCTGTAATTTTAAAACATACAAGACAGAGCCAGCACTCCTGTATTTTCACAGCACCCCTGTAATTTTACAGCATGCAGGACATGGCCAGTGTACAGTACCTTTATTTTAATAACAGCACTCCTGTAATTTTACAGGATACAGGACAGGGCCAGCACCCCTGTATTTTCACAGCATCCCAGTATTTTTACAGCATACAAGACAGGACCAGTGTACCTTTATTTTCACAGCGCTCCTGTATTTTCACAGCACCCCTGTATTTTTATAGCATACAGCACAGGGCCAGCACCAGTTTTTTAACAACACTCCTGTAATTTTACAGCATATAAGACAGGGCAAGTGTACCTTTATTTTAACAGCACCCCTGTAATTTTACAGCATACAAGACTGGGCCAGAGTACATTTATTTTCACAGCATCCCTGTAATTTTACAGCATACAAGACAGGGCCAGTATAGCTTTTCAACACCCCTGGATTTTGTACAGCATACAGGACAGAACCAGCATCCTTGTACTTTCACAGCATCCTTGTATTTTTACAGCATACAGGGCAGTTCCCCTGTACAGCACACTGACAGTACAGCACCACCCATGTACAGCTGCAGCACACCTAACAGCAACAGGACACCACAGTGACAGGACAGCACCCCTAGAGAGCACACACGGACCCCACCTGATGCCACCACCCACAGAAAGAGAGAGGTCTATATCCCTCACTCTCCAAGTCGAGTGAAAATGGCGACGATGCGCAGCTCTTTATATGGAATCCAAAACCCGCGAGAAACTGACAGCGGGATGATGACATTTTGCCTCGTTCTGGTTTCCGAGTTTGGTGAGAAGTCCCGAGACGAACTCTGATCTGGACTCGGATCCTGAAGTCCGGGGGGGTTCGGATCTTGGAGATCCGAACCTGCTCATCTCTTTTTATTTCTAATACCAGTATTTGCATGTATTGATAGAAACAAGTGTTTCGGTTGTCCTAAATAGGTTTTAAATAATACTGAATACAGTTAGATTTGCATAATTCAGTTGCATAAAGTTGCTCATACTTTGCCAGTATCAATAGTAAGATTGTATCGTGAACTGCTTTCATGTCTATCATTGATCAGTATCACTGACCCAGGTAACCTTCAGTTGTTCCCATTACAGAATACCACTAGACACAGAGGGGCAGATTTATTAAGCTCGGTGAAGTGATAAAGTGGAAGGTGATAAAGCACCAGCCAATCAGATCCTAACTGCCATGCCACAGGCTGGGTTTGAAAAATGACAGTTAGGAGCTGACTGGCTGGTGCGTTATCACCTTCCAATTTATCACCTCACCAACCTTAATAAATCTGCCCCAGAGTTCTAGTGAAATAAAACCCTTTTTTTGTACTGACTCATCCTCTCTTAAGAAGGCATAAGGACCCTTTACATAAGGCAGAGAATACAACTAACAGGTAAAAGAAAACATAGACGCATCAGTTTACTGGCATACTCACCTTACACCAGGAAGCAGTTAGCTTCCCGACGCACAGGATCCCAGTGGTCCATATAACGATGTCAGGATCCTGATGACGGATACAATCCCAGCATCAATATACCAACACCAAACAGGATGCTGGTGTCAAAATACCGACAGCCGGCACGCCGAACGGATGCCAGTATCAAAATACCGATAGCCGGCATCCTCGATGGATGCGACCGCAATGTAACTGACAGCGGCGGGCATTTGCGGGGCTGCAATGTTGCATTGGGGGACGGGCCGAGACTGTTTGCAGGGTGGTTGCGTGACATCACATGCAGCCGCTCTGAACAAAAAAATTGCTGCCGACCGCCTGACAGCGCGGCTAGACTGGGCTAGCGCGGTTAACCTGATGAATCCGCAGTTAGATTGCAGAAGCATCGGGAGGTGGCCTCACACAAGCTGGGCTGCTTTGCCCTGTGCTGGATGCCCCCCACATGTGCATAGATGAACGCAGCTCTGGCTACGTATACAGCCATCTGCGTGCATCTCTGAATAACCCCCTTGATATCATCCACCTTCCCTCATCTATATTTTATACATCAGTAACAACATTATCAGTAACTACACCTACAGCCTGGTAACTGATATATACTGTACACCAACATTGTATCTACTGTATATTACACAGCTTATTCTGTCAGTGATGACATCATGCTGAGTGTGAGGCTGGAAATGATAAGAAATGACCTATTCTCAGATATCTCATCTCTCATCAGGTTACAGGGCTGTTATCTGACCTCCTCCTGCTGTGATGATCTCCGCTCTGTTCTTACTACAAACCGCTCTCTGACCAGACTGGTCCTGTCACGGAATGCTCTGGAGGATTCTGGAATAAAACTTCTGTGTGAGGGACTGAGACGCCCAGCCTGTGCCCTACAGGATCTTACGTAAGATCTGTCCTAGTATTTATATATCTGATCTGTCAGTACAGTCCATAGACCACACAGGGTAAAGTCACAGAATCTTTAGTTATGGTAATTTCCCTTAATATCAGCTAAAATATATATATATATATATATATATACTGTGTGTATATATATATATATAGCTTTTTTTAATTTATTGTTAAGTTATAACTTTATATTTCATGTACAAGTTATTATAGGATCAGTATGAATTACCGGAGGCCGGGATGCCGACCGTCAGTATAGCGAAACGGCATCACGGCCGCCAGTATGCTGGCAGCGGGGCGAGTGCAAAAAGTCCCTTTGCAGGCTCACCATGCTGTGGGCTCGCTGAGCTCACCACAGGTTCTATTCCCACTCTATGGGTTTCATGGACACCCATGAGTGGGAATAGTTCCTGTGCACTGGGATTCTGGCTGTCGGGGCTCCTGTGTCGGTATCCTGAGTGCTGGGATCACGACTACTGGCAAATTAACTGCATCTCATTAAGGTAGTGGCAACTTTTTTACATTAGTTATTAGTATTTCTAGGTATTTTGTAACACACAGGCAACTTACATTCTTATATTTGGAGACTTAGGGGGTCATTCCGAGTTGATTGTAGCTGTGCTAAATTTAGCACGATCAATCACACTGACATGCGGGGGGACGCCCAGTACAGGGCTAGCCCGCCCTGCATGTCAGTGTCTGCCCCCCCGTAGAAGTGCAAAGGCATCGCACAGCGGCGATGCCTTTGCACTTTAAGCGTAGCTTCCGGCCAGCGCAGCTTTAGCGTGCTGGCCGGGAGCTACTCATCGCTCCCCGGCCCGCAGCTGCTGCGTGTGACGTCACACAGCCGCTGCGGCCCGCCCCCCATTTGGTCTAGCCATGCCTGTGTTGGCCAGACTGCTCCCACGAAAAGGCAGCCAAATGCCGCCGTTCTGCCCCCCTCCCGCCCATCGATCCCCTCTGCCTGTCAATCAGGCAGAGGCGATCGCAGCCCTGCTACGGCCTTCGGCACTACGACGCCGGCACATGCGCAGTAGGAACCCGTTCACTCAGCTGCGATAAAAAGGGGTCAGAATGACCCCCTTAGACAGACTGGTAGGTGATAATTATAGTCCTATATAAGTAACAGGATTAAACAAAAAAACACTAACACAATAATGGTTACGTGCGGACCACAAAATATGGAAATCTGCATGAAGATTCTGACGTGTGATGTCACACCTTGCTCAATTTTGTATGATTTGTATAGTAGCTCCAGTATTTCTTTGCAGCTGTGCAATTCCTTACAATCATGGATTAGGCTCTTTTTAACACCTTGGATTTGGTGTTTGACACTAATATACAGAAGTTTTTTTGGGCATTGACTAAATTTGCACATCATAGGCCAAATGTAATGCAGTGCGAGTTTAGCACAAAACTCGCACAATTTGCAAACTCAACCAATGTAAAGAGGTTCGGAATCATGCAAACTCGCATATTTCCTGCAGTCTCAAAACTTTCAATGGCAAAATTCACATCCAGATGTTTTGCCATGGCAAATATACAACTCGGCAATGTAATAGGATGAGAGTTTACAACTCGCACCTAAAACATTACCAAAAACTCGCCAATAAATACACCAGCTTCTGGCTGGCCAGTTTGTCATAAATATGCACAGATCAGTGAGATCCGTGCATGCTTCTGTCTATAAAGTGTTTAAATAGTTTTAAAAAAAAGGACGTGCAGGTTCTCCCCCCCCCCCCCCCCCAAAAAAAAAAAAAACATAACCAGCCTGGGCTCTTTGAGCCAGTGCTAGTTGCCAAAATACAGAGAAATTTTTTTTGTAGGATCTCCCATATTTTAACAACCACCACCATACTCTTAGACTGATACTGGTTTAAAAAATATGGGGGGGATGTGTCCCCCAGATTTTTTAAACCAACACCGGGCTCCATTATCCAGGGAGGTAATGCCAGGAGACACTTTTCTACAAGTCCCTGTAGCCTCAACCCCCCCCCCTCCCCCCACCCTTGGCCGGAGTTCCCTTGGGGAGTGGGGACCCCTATAATAAAGGGGTCCCTCCCTTCAGACACCCAAGGGCCAGGGATGAAGCCCGGGGATGTCCCTGCCATCTGTGTGTTGTGGATTACAGGCTGGAGCCATTGTGTAAAAAAATAAATAATAATTAATATTGTCTTTTACCTGTGGAACTACAGGTCAGAGCAAGCCTCCCTCGCATGCTGGTACTTGGAGAACCACAAGTACCAGCATGCGGGTCATTAAAGGGCACGCTGGTACCTGTAGTTCCACCTGTAAAATAAATATTACAATAAAGACAGTACACGCACACACCATGAAAGTAAAACTTTAATTAAACATACATGCACACTTACACACTCACATATATTTACCTAGTGTCCCACGGAGCCCCTCGGTCTCCTTGTCCATGTAGAATCCACGTGGTAGCTGTAAATAAAAAAATTATACTCACCTAATCCGGTGTAGATCGGTCCTCTTCATTCCAACTAGGCATCTCAGGGGTTAAAAATACAAACCGCTACTATCCCGATCCAGCGGACATGTAGAAGTGTATGTTTACACATACACTTCTACTACACGAATGGGGTCCCTCCACGTGACTAATATCATTAGAAGGACCCCAGCCAATCAGTAGCTGCTGCAATAGCAGCAGCATCCTGATTGGCTTTGTACTCCCAGGGCACAGCCATTCGCGGCTTGCCCATAGTAATGAATGGAGATGCTCTGCTCCACTCATTACTGTGCTGGGAACCAATAAATTGGAGAAACCGCAAGGGTCAGCCCCAGTTGACCTTGTGGTTAGAGGATTGAGAAGGAATTGTTTAGATTTGGAATCTTTGGATAAACAAGTAGATGTTGTAAATACCAAATTGGTTTCCTAACAAATATTTAAAATGCCCGCTCTAATATATACTGCAGACGCCAGGCGCATCTTATTACCATGTGTCATGAATGTGCGCTATACATCCCAAAACACTACATCCCATAAGAGAAAACAATACACCCACACATTATCTGAGTTCCAAAGCTCATTGATGTATATATTTGTTATTAAAAGGATATGTATTCAATATATCACAATGTACAGTATACATATAGTTACATGGTTACAATTTATACAGTAAGCAGTTAATACATACAGTTACAGGCCAGCAAATACATCACCATATCTTTCTCACATATAGTCTTCCCTCCATATCACTCTCTCTCTCTCTGTGTAAAATCATGTAGGCACTGGTTGGGCAGCACCTCCATCATCGTCTGGGACAACACAGCAACTAACTCTCTAAGTCCTAGAAACTGCCTAAATCACTCAGTGGGAGTTTTCAGTCTGTTGATTTTGGTCTCCTTCTATTGGTCCACAGGCCAGACCTCTCAAGAACTCAACAGCTCATTGGTCATAGTGAGGGATTTTGTCCTGTGTTGCTGGCACATGTGTTTGCCCCCAGGGCCATGCTGTGGAACTAGTTTCAAGTCTTCAAAAGATCTTTAGTTCACTTTAGAATTTTGGCTCATATTCCTTCATTTAATCATATCTACTTGTTGCAATGAGCTACAACTTAATAACAGGCATCAAATTGATATACACATTTATCTGGTTGCTTTAATACCAAATACGACAGGTCTATCTTGCTTCGTTCCAAAAATACACATAAATGACGTTACTCCATTATATAATTTTAAATAATTATGATGTCTGGCGCTTGATGTTATTATAATTATGTGCTGTATGAAATATGTGTCGAAACCATCTCTGTGGCATGTCCGTGTAAATGCGTGTGTTACCATATATTGCTGTGCTCGCTGCGAGGATTTGCAAGCATAGCTTCTTATAATGTGTGGAGTCTGTATGTTCTCTCTATGTAATATTTTTTACTTCGACAGTCCACCCTTTGGCAGTAAACAATAACTGCCATCAATTATTAACATAAGAAAAAAAAATATTTCAGACAATAATCGGTGACCTAGACACAAGTATGTATTCATTTCGCAAATCAGAGTTTTGACCATATTTGGGGAAGACATGGAGGACGAGACATCCTCTATATGCACTCGGCGGTCACGGGACCACTGGTTGGGTGTGAGACAACATTCAACCTATAGAGTATGCTGGGACAGTGCTTTTGGCCTATAATGTCTGATTTTGATGAACATTTCACACATACATGTATCTACGTCTTTGTACACTGATGTTTGGATTCGATTGAGGTTCTGCTGGGTAGATGAAGAAGACACAAACAAATCGTGAAAGTGACATAAAATTTTCATGTTCTACATATTCCTATCATTTTCTGAACATTGTTTCCATTTCTGGAACGTATGCTAGGTCTGTTTAATCATTGAACAAGGGTTATAAGTAGTGTCCTTCCTAAATAACATAAACCTTCGGAGTTCGGGGAGAGCCACTCATAAACCTTTCTTCCACATATATTAATGATCTCTTTATCTGCAATGTGTGAATAGCCATTGTCTGATTGAAATTGGTGAGATTTAAGCATACCAAGGATTTATCTATGATACTGGTGGATCTTAAGGCTAGGGGGTCTAGTTATATTATATTCTTTGTCCACCGGTCCCCTCCCCCTTCCGTGTAATTCAAGTACCTCAGCTAACTCTAAAAAAAAAATATATATATATATGGCACTAATCCTGCATCTTTTTGTCTTAGAGGTACCTGTGAGCACATCCAACATTTCGTTTGGTTTAAGACCTTTACCCACTAGTGTGTGTTAATCACTCAAGGGATGTCTGTCACCTTACTGCTAGACTGACATCTCTGGATGCTCTCATCTTCAAATATGGTATCACAATACTACAAAATACAGTATTCCTCAGACAATAGCCTATCACGTTACCTCCGAACTCCATAACTACTAGACCTTTGATTTTTCTCTGGCTTTAACAAACTGATCGGCTAATCCTGGGATCCTATAAGGAAATCACTCCTTCCTCCAGAACCAGTTCCAGTTCCACACTGGACTCCTCATAAAAAAACCTCGCAAAAATAGAATGTCCTGAAAAATATGTTTGTCAGCTGGAAAAGAGAGAAAAGAGAAATAGAACAAAACAACTCTTGTTCATAATAAATCAATTACAATGACTGGTCTTTCTGCAATCCTTTAGTACGCTCAGGTAGTGTTCAACAGTGCCGCCTCTCAGTCTTCACGGAACAGAGTCTCTGGTGATACTTTTGCGATCTCACTCCAATTACGAGTTCCTTCCGGACTACCGACTTTCCTGCAATGGTAATCGTGGACCCATGTCTCTCTCTCGGCTACTTTCACTGGAATAGTGCAGTCAACAAAACTTAGTATGGTCCTTCCCACCTGTCTATTAGGCAACCTGAGCGTAAGAACAATCACGCAGTCTCTTGGTTCACAATCAAGACAGTTAGTATTTGGCATACCAGCAATCAACAGTTTCAAGTTCTTTTGTCAAGTTCTCAAATGCTGGCTCATCTCGATAAAGTACTGTACTGTCACCTCATTGGTGTATTTCTGATCATTGTGCGGATCAATCATGACATGAGGTTGTCTTCCAAAACCAAAAAAAAAACCACAAATACCAAAACAAAAACAAATTTCGAAGAGGTGATTCGTTAAATCTGGGAGTGGTTCCGATGCTACATAATACTAGTGGCAGTATCTATGATCACAATAGTACAATTTCAAGCTTTGCTCCTACTTCTAGGGGTACCATTATCTACACACAAATTTCTGCACAATTTTTTCTTTGCAGTAAACACAGCAGCATCCGTGGCGGCAGGAAATGCCTCTACTCAGTTTGAGAAAACATCAGTGCACACCAATACATAATAATTCCTAAAGGTTCCTAAATGGTGTTAACTGTACGAAGTTGTTGTGTGTTTGCAATGTAGAGTACTATGAGCATAACTCAAAAAAGAAAAAAGAAAAAAACATCTCTAGTGGAGAGAAAGAAGGAGAAAATGAAAAAGAAAATGTCAGGTTTGCCATTCACCAACAGGCATATCAGTATTTAGTGATGAGCGGGTTCGGTTCCTCGGAATCCGAACCCGCCCGAACTTCACCTTTTTTTTACACGGGTCCGAGCGACTCGGATCCTCCCGCCTTGCTCGGTTAACCCGAGCGTGCCCGAACGTCATCAACCCGCTGTCGGATTCTCGCGAGACTCGGATTCTATATAAGGAGCCGCGCGTCGCCGCCATTTTCACACGTGCATTGAGATTGATAGGGAGAGGACGTGGCTGGCGTCCTCTCCGTTATAGTAGAACACAGAGTGACTTAGTTAGTTATAATTGTGGGGAGGATTGGGGACAGGGAGCAGCTGTTAGGGAGTACAGTGCAGGGTTTTGATTATACCACCAGTGAGTTTAATCCTTTGTTTCTCTGCCTGAAAAAAATGCTCCACCATATCTGTGCTCACTCAGTGTGCTGCACTGCTGCATGATATATCTGTGCTGAGTGCACTGCTCACACTGCCTAATTGTGGGGACTGGGGAGCAGTTATAGCAGGAGAACAGTGCACAGTTTTGCTGACAGTGACCACCAGTCCAGTATACGTTTGTCTGCCTGAAAAACACTCCTGTGTTTTTTTTTTCTTCATACTAGTTTGTTTAGCAGTCTGCTGACAGTGTCCACCAGGTCCGTTATACAGTATATTATATATATAAGCAGCAGTACAGTAGGCCACGGCTGTACCTACCTCTGTGTTGTCAGTGCACTCGTCGTCCATAAGTAATATAATACTATACTATCCACCCATCTACATTGTATACCTGTGGTGTTTATTTTTTTTTCTTCATACTAGTTTAGCAGTCTGCTGACAGTGTCCACCAGGTCCGTTATACAGTATATTATATATATAAGCAGCAGTACGGTAGGCCACGGCTGTACCTACCTCTGTGTCGTCAGTGCACTCGTCGTCCATAAGTAATATAATACTATACTATCCATCCATCTACATTGTATACCTGTGATGTTTTTTTTTTTCTTCATACTAGTTTAGCAGTCTGCTGACAGTGTCCACCAGGTCCGTTATTATTATTCTGTATATATTATATATATATAGCAGTACGGTAGGCCACGGCTGTACCTACCTCTGTGTCGTCACTCGTCGTCCATAAGTATAAGTAATAATAGTATACTATCCACCCATCTACATTGTATACCTGTGGTGGCTTTTAGTTGTGCGCAAAATATGGAGAACAAAAATGTGGAGGTTAAAAAAATAGGGAAAGATCAAGATCCACTTCCACCTCGTGCTGAAGCTGCTGCCACTAGTCATGGCCGAGACGATGAAATGCCATCAACGTCGTCTGCCAAGGCCGATGCCCAATGTCATAGTACAGAGCATGTAAAATCCAAAACACAAAAGATCAGTAAAAAAATTACCCAAAAATCTAAATTAAAAGCGTCTGAGGAGAAGCGTAAACTTGCCAATATGCCATTTATGACACGGAGTGGCAAGGAACGGCTGAGGCCCTGGCCTATGCTCATGGCTAGTGGTTCAGCTTCATATGAGGATGGAAGCACTCATCCTCTCGCTAGAAAAAAGAAAAGACTTGCGGCAAAAGCACAGCAAAGAACTGTGCGTTCTTCGAAATCACAAATCCCAAAGGAGAGTCCAATTGTGTCGGTTGCGATGCCTGACCTTCCCAACACTGGACGGGAAGAGCTTGCGCCTTCCACCATTTGCACGCCCCCTGCAAGTGTTGAAAGGAGCACCCGCAGTCCAGTTCCTGATAGTGAAATTGAAGATGTCAGTGTTGAAGTACACCAGGATGAGGATATGGGTGTTGCTGGCGCTGGGGAGGAAATTGACAAGGAGGATTCTGATGGTGAGGTGGTTTGTTTAAGTCAGGCACCCGGGGAGACACCTGTTGTCCGTGGGAGGAATATGGCCATTGACATGCCTGGTGAAAATACCAAAAAAATCAGCTCTTCAGTGTGGAAGTATTTCAACAGAAATGCGGACAACAGGTGTCAAGCCGTGTGTTGCCTTTGTCAAGCTGTAATAAGTAGGGGTAAGGACGTTAACCACCTCGGAACATCCTCCCTTATACGTCACCTGCAGCGGATTAATAATAAGTCAGTGACAAGTTCAAAAACTTTGGGCGACAGCGGAAGCAGTCCACTGACCAGTAAATCCCTTCCTCTTGTAACCAAGCTCGCGCAAACCACACCGCCAACTCCCTCAGTGTCAATTTCCTCCTTACCCAGGAAAGCCAATAGTCCTGCAGGCCATGTGACTGGCAAGTCTGACGAGTCCTCTCCTGCCTGGGATTCCTCCGATGCATCCTTGAGTGTAACGCCTACTGCTGCTGGCGCTGCTGTTGTTGCTGCTGGGAGTCGATCGTCATCCCAGAGGGGAAGTCGGAAGACCACTTGTACTACTTCCAGTAAGCAATTGACTGTCCAACAGTCCTTTGTGAGGAAGATGAAATATCACAGCAGTCATCCTGTTGCAAAGTGGATAACTGAGGCCTTGACAACTATGTTGGTGTTAGACGTGCGTCCAGTATCTGCCGTTAGTTCACAGGGAACTAGACAATTTCTTGAGGTAGTGTGCCCCCGTTACCAAATACCATCTAGGTTCCACTTCTCTAGGCAGGCGATACCGAGAATGTACACGGACGTCAGAAAAACACTCACCAGTGTCCTAAAAAATGCAGTTGTACCCAATGTCTACTTAACCACGGACATGTGGACAAGTGGAGCAGGGCAGACTCAGGACTACATGACTGTGACAGCCCACTGGGTAGATGTAATGCCTCCCGCTGCAAGAACAGCAGCGGCGGCACCAGTAGCAGCATCTCGCAAACGCCAACTCGTTCCTAGGCAGGCTACGCTTTGTATCACCGCTTTCCAGAATACGCACACAGCTGACAACGTCTTACGGCAACTGAGGAAGATCATCGCAGAATGGCTTACCCCAATTGGACTCTCCTGGGGATTTGTGACATCGGACAACGCCAGCAATATTGTGCGTGCATTACATCTGGGCAAATTCCAGCACGTCCCATGTTTTGCACATACCTTGAATTTGGTGGTGCAGAATTATTTAAAAAACGACAGGGGCGTGCAAGAGATGCTGTCGGTGGCCGGAAGAATTGCGGGCCACTTTCGGCGTACAGGCACCGCGTACAGAAGACTGGAGCACCACCAAAATAACCTGAACCTGCCCTGCCATCATCTGAAGCAAGAGGTGGTAACGAGGTGGAATTCAACCCTCTATATGCTTCAGAGGATGGAGAAGCAGCAAAAGGCCATTCAAGCCTATACATCTGCCCACGATATAGGCAAAGGAGGTGGAATGCACCTGTCTCAAGCGCAGTGGAGAATGATTTCAACGTTGTGCAAGGTTCTGCAACCCTTTGAACTTGCCACACGTGAAGTCAGTTCAGACACTGCCAGCCTGAGTCAGGTCATTCCCCTCATCAGGCTTTTGCAGAAGAAGCTGGAGGCATTGAAGGAGGAGCTAAAACAGGGCGATTCCGCTAGGCATGTGGGACTTGTGGATGGAGCCCTTCATTCGCTTAACCAGGATTCACGTGTGGTCAATCTGTTGAAATCAGAGCACTACATTTTGGCCACCGTGCTCGATCCTAGATTTAAAACCTACGTTGGATCTCTCTTTCCGGCAGACACAAGTATGCAGGGGTTCAAAGAACTGCTGGTGAGAAAATTGTCAAGTCAAGCGGAACGCGACCCGTCAACATCTCCTCCTTCACATTCTCCCGCAACTGGGGGTGCGAGGAAAAGGCTACGAATTCCGAGCCCACCCGCTGGCGGTGATGCAGGGCAGTCTGGAGCGACTGCTGATGCTGACATCTGGTCCGGACTGAAGGACCTGCCAACGATTACTGACATGTCGTCTACTGTCACTGCATATGATTCTCTCACCATTGAAAGAATGGTGGAGGATTATATGAGTGACCGCATCCAAGTAGGCACGTCAGACAGTCCGTACGTATACTGGCAGGAAAAAGAGGCAATTTGGAGGCCCTTGCACAAACTGGCTTTATTCTACCTAAGTTGCCCTCCCTCCAGTGTGTACTCCGAAAGAGTGTTTAGTGGCGCCGCTCACCTTGTCAGCAATCGTCGTACGAGGTTACTTCCAGAAAATGTGGAGAAGATGATGTTCATTAAAATGAATTATAATCAATTCCTCCATGGAGACATTCACCAGCAGAAATTGCCTCCAGAAAGTACACGGGGATCTGAGATGGTGGATTCCAGTGGGGACGAATTAATAATCTGTGAGGAGGGGGATGTACACAGTGAAAGGGGTGATGAATCGGACGATGATGATGAGGTGGACATCTTGCCTCTGTAGAGCCAGTTTGTGCAAGGAGAGATTGCTTCTTTTTTCAGTAATTTCAGTCACAGTCGTGTGGCAGACCCTGTCGCTGAAATGATGGGTTGGTTAAAGTGTGCATGTTCTGTTTATACAACATAAGGGTGGGTGGGAGGGCCCAAGGACAATTCCATCTTGCACCTCTTTTTTCTTTCATTTTTCTTTGCGTCATGTGCTGTTTGGGGAGTATTTTTTGGAAGGGCCATCCAGCGTGACACTGCAGTGCCACTCCTAGATGGGCCAGGTGTTTGTGTCGGCCACTAGGGTCGCTTAGCTTAGTCGTCACACAGCTACCTCATTGCGCCTCTTTTTTTCTTTGCGTCATGTGCTGTTTGGGGAGTATTTTTTTGAAGGGCCATCCTGCCTGACACTGCAGTGCCACTCCTAGATGGGCCAGGTGTTTGTGTCGGCCACTAGGGTCGCTTAGCTTAGTCGTCACACAGCTACCTCATTGCGCCTCTTTTTTTCTTTGCGTCATGTGCTGTTTGGGAAGTATTTTTTTGAAGGGCCATCCTGCCTGACACTGCAGTGCCACTCCTAGATGGGCCAGGTGTTTGTGTCGGCCACTAGGGTCGCTTAGCTTAGTCGTCACACAGCTACCTCATTGCGCCTCTTTTTTTCTTTGCGTCATGTGCTGTTTAGGGAGTATTTTTTTTGAAGGGCCATCCTGCCAGACACTGCAGTGCCACTCCTAGATGGGCCAGGTGTTTGTGTCGGCCACTAGGGTCGCTTAGCTTAGTCATCACACAGCTACCTCATTGCGCCTCTTTTTTTCTTTGCGTCATGTGCTGTTTGGGGAGTATTTTTTGGAAGGGCCATCCTGCGTGACACTGCAGTGCCACTCCTAGATGGGCCAGGTGTTTGTGTCGGCCACTAGGGCCGCTTAGCTTAGTCGTCACACAGCTACCTCATTGCGCCTCTTTTTTTCTTTGCGTCATGTGCTGTTTGGGGAGTATTTTTTTGAAGGGCCATCCTGCCTGACACTGCAGTGCCACTCCTAAATGGGCCAGGTGTTTGTGTCGGCCACTAGGGTCGCTTAGCTTAGTCGTCACACAGCTACCTCATTGCGCCTCTTTTTTTCTTTGCGTCATGTGCTGTTTGGGGAGTATTTTTTGGAAGGGCCATCCTGCCTGACACTGCAGTGCCACTCCTAGATGGGCCAGGTGTTTGTGTCGGCCACTTGTGTCGCTTAGCTTAGCCATCCAGCGACCTTGGCGCAAATTTTAGGACTAAAAATAATATTGTCAGGTGTGAGGTGTTCAGAATAGACTGGAAATGAGTGGAAATTATGGTAATTGAGGCTAATAATACTATGGGATCAAAATGACCCCCAAATTCTATGATTGAAGCTGTTTTTTAGGTTTTTTTGAAAAAAACACCCGAATCCAAAACACACCCGAATCCGACAAAAAAAATTCGGTGAGGTTTTGCCAAAACGCGTTCGAACCCAAAACACGACCGCGGAACCTAACACAAAACCAAAACACAAAACCAGAAAAATTTCCGGTGCACATCACTAGTGTCTATACAAAATTTCTCTTCACCAGTATTCTAATCCTTCCTCCACCCTTTGTGCATGACAAGGCATACTGCAGTAATACTGCTGTTATCGTGCTGGTGAGATATACTGGGTTCGGGCAGAACTCTGAAGGACCTAGGTATGTGGAGATTGAACTGTAATTGGGTCCATCTATTGTACCACCCTGTGTGAACGCAAAAGATTAAGAAGAAACTGTAGAGAAACAGAATAGAGGTTGGTGACAGATGAGTTTGTAGAGGTGGAGAAGATTTTATAAAAATTTGACAACTGGATTGGGCACTACGGGGAAGTGATTCTCTACTTGGTCTACTCCCCTAAAAAAAATCTGTGTTTGTCGTATCGCTATTGGGACTATCCCAGCCATCAATCCAGTGTCCTGTCCATCCTAAGTTCATAGGGAACCCGGTATCTGTGAGATGCTTTCCTCTACCTGTGATGGACATGCATCTAGAACAGTGAAATGTAACATTAGTCTATGTGGGTGTCTAACATACTTTGTACTTCCTGAACGGGAGCACATTACATGTATATCATATCTAACAAAGCTCCTCTTAAGTTAAACGGGGGCCATTTTTGCTAGGAAAAAGAAGCTAAAGTTTAGAGGCCCCATCTTAACCCCAGCAAGTTTTGTCAAACGGGTAGTGTTGCATTTATTTTGTTCTTCCCATTAGCCGAATCTGTGTTTTCTATATGGCTTGTGATTCCTTACTATATGTCCCTTGGTCCCATCTATGTGTTTAATAATGTGGCTTGTGTTTTCTGTCTAGGGGGTCTATATTGACTATGTGTCCTACTACTCCTACAATCTCTGGCAAAATGCCCTTCCTTCCTACAAGTGTAACATATTATTGACCTTGACTTACCATTAGGGATCTGGAGTTTGGACTGATGGGTCTTTCCTGTATGTGCCAGTATACTTACCGTCCTCAACCTCTCCACCTGTTGTTCTCTGCGCCTAGCACTATTCTTGTGATGCTCAATAGCACACTCTCTAAGATTAGCTACTGTGACCCCATTCCAATTTGGCAAAGAATTCTGCACCCTGACCCTCAATGCCTTATTGAGCCCGTCCATTAGCACAGAGACAGCTACCTCCCATTTACCGAATTAGTGTTTACCAGTGATCTTATCCAGATGGAGAGTTTTCTATTATTGCAAAAGACAAAAAAAAGGTTTAACAAGCTTCTAGGTCATGTGAAGTATTCATTCAATCCTTCTCATCCCGTATTAAGGGTCTGTACATGGTCCAACAAACATTTCCGAGCTCATCTTGACTAGGGGCATTACTAGGAATGAATACTTCTTATATGGAAACTAAAAGAAATACCCGGGGGTTACCCTGGCTCTGTCCGCTTTCCTACTGGCAAATACTAATGTGCGGACAGGTTTTTTCTCCATTTCTGACATTAATTTCTTGATTTTTGTTTTATTTTTGGGTTTACTATATATGTACACAAATGATACCATACTTACCAGTTCCACTGGTCTCAGCTACTTCCCCCGCAGGCTACTGCTCTTCTTTTACCAGTTAGATACTCCTCTGAGTGCATGAGAGATGACTGAAACCAATCAGGTCGCCTTCTCCTCCTAAATAAAACTTCAACATTCATTAGTACATATATAGGTTACAGTCATATTTTTCATATTTTTATTATTTTCTATAGTTTGTATGCTGGCCGTATCTGCTTCCACATCTACATATGGCGGTGTACTTGCATTCTCTTTCTCTTCCTACTTGTTTACTGTTGCTACAAGTTCAAACAGTTCTTATATTTCCATTCATGTCTTATATGACTTTGGTTAGACATACCACCTGCAATACTTTAGGATCAAACTCACCAACCCCTCTTGCTGCCACAGGTTTAAACAATTTGTATGTCTGACCCTTTGTTTTATGGATTTAATCAGACATATTCTAATCTTTACGTTCTGCAGTACCTCTGATTCCAAGCTACCCATCTTTGTAAATGGGGCCCTATCTTTCACAGTCATACGTACCCATTCAGAACAAAAAGTCTCCGCGTGTTAACCATATTTCCCACACATAATAAACCTCGGTGATCCCTTGGGCCACGGCTCTTCAACCTGAACCCTGGCTACCATACGTCCACCGCTTGTGCAATTAGATCTTATCGTGGACTTTTTCCTTTTACAAAATCCCGAATGCACGACACGAATGGACGGTGAAAGTTCTTAGAGCGCTTTCACCCACTCCTTCTCTGCTGATGTACCACAACTCACTCCAATAGTGACCACCGCACACCCAGTGAGGTCCCTAATTGGTTTCTATTCACTGGAAGTGTTAGGAGTGACTTACCTTTTCCAGCAAATATCCACCGCTGGAGATTTTCCTGAGAGAGACCAGCGAAAACTCCCTATGCACTTATACACAAATCACGCTTGCGTATGCTCTACACCAGGCATGTCCAAAGTCCGGCCCGCGGGCCAAACACAGCCCGTGCACACATTTTACTCGGCCCGCAACCCAGTGCCGTTTCTAGGGGCGGGCGCCGCGGCACTTAGTTACTCCTTCTCGCTCTCCCGAGCGCTCCTGCTCGGGGGGCGGAGTTTTGCGGAATGACGCGTTGCGTCGTGACGTCACGACGCAAACGCGTCATTCCGCAAAGCCCCGCCCCCCGAGCAGGAGCGCTCGGGAGAGGCGAGAAGGAGAAGCAAGATGGACAGGAGGAGGCAGCCGGCGCGAGGGACGTGAGGCGGCGGGACCGAAGAGCGGGAAAACGTCACGTAAGTATTCTCTCTCTCTCCCCCCCCTCTCCCCCTTCCTTCTCCTCAGCTTGAAACCTGCCTGCCGCTGCCGCACTGTGTAAAATGGGGGCACCTGCCTATGGGGATACCTGCCTGCCACACTGTGTAATATGGGGGCACCTGCCTATGGGGACACCTGCCTGCCACACTGTGTAATATGGGGGCACCTGCCTATGGAGACACCTGCCTGCCACACTGTGTAATATGGGGGCACCTGCCTATGGGGACACCTGCCTGCCACACTGTGTAATATGGGGGCACCTGCCTATGGGGATACCTGCCTGCCACATTGTGTAATATGGGGGCACCTGCCTGCGTACTGTGTAATATGGGGGCACCTGCCTGCGTACTGTGTAATATGGGGGCACCTGCCTGCGTACTGTGTAATATGGGGGCATCTGCCTGCGTACTGTGTAATATGGGGGCATCTGCCTACGTGCTGTGTAAAATGGGGATATCTGCCTGCCGTGCTGTGTAAAATGGGGATATCTGCCTGCCGTGCTGTGTAAAATGGGGATACCTGCCTGCGTACTGTGTAAAATGGGGGCACCTGCCTGCGTACTGTGTAAAATGGGGATACCAGCCTTCCGTGCTGTGTAAAATGGGGACACCTGCCTGCCGTGCTGTGTAAAATGGGGACACCTGCCTGCCGCGCTGTGTAAAATGGGGACACCTGCCTGCCGCGCTATGTAAAATGGGGACACTGGGGGCATTTGTGCATCTGGCAGCACTGGGGGCATTTGTGCATCTGGCAGCACTAGGGGCATTTGTGCATCTGGCAGCACTGGGGGCATTTGTGCATCTGACAGCACTGTGGGGGTATATAATGTGTATCTGACAGCACTGGGGGCATTTGTGCATCTGGCAGCACTGAGGGGGGCATTTGTGTATCTGACAGCACTGGGGGGCATTATTTATGTATCTGACAGCACTGGGGGTATATAATGTGTATCTGACAGCACTGGGGGCATTTGTGCGTCTGGCAGCACTGGGGGCATTTGTGCGTCTGGCAGCACTGGGGGCATTTGTGCGTCTGGCAGCACTGGGGGCATTTGTGTGTCTGGCAGCACTGGGGGCATTTGTGCGTCTGGCAGCACTGGGGGCATTTGTGCATCTGGCAGCACTATGGGCATTTGTGTATCTGGCAGCACTGTGGGGATATATAATGTGCATCTGGCAGCACTTGGGGCATTTGTGCATCTGGCAGAACTGGGGGCATCACCCTTCACATTAGAGCAGGTAAGACAAGTTATTTGTTAGTCTTCTGAGGTGATTAATGGTTCAAAGAATGTCAGGCGGAATGGTCGGCCCCCACACATTTTGACCTCACCGAATCTGGCCCTCTTTGCAAAAAGTTTGGACACCCCTGCTCTACACGGTGCTAATGATGCCGCAATTTTACGCAAAATCTCGTAAAGGGGTATGAAGTTGTGCTGCGTATCGCACCCACAAACATGCGGTCTAATCGCACAGCCTATAGGTACTTGTTATCTATAGGCCTTACGACCACGAGTTGATGTACAAACTGCGACCCTCAGCCGGAGCGTAACAAAAAACCTTTTTACTTCAATACTACACAATGCACAATTCCTTATTATGCTCCTCTGCAAATCTCCTCATGATTTGCGTATTTCAATCTATACTAACGTGAGTCAGCCGCCTCACGCCGCCAAGCCTCCACTTACTTGGTGTACCAAACGACGGGATCCCGAATTCATGGGGTTCAACCCACTCACTCCTGCTTTCAGCTCACACAAATACACAGCGTTTTTCTGTAGAGAAATTTTTTTCCACTCTTTCTGATCGGCAGCTTTTCCCCCCAGAGGCAATACAGTTTAAACAAAAGTCTTATACTAATCTTCTTTTGAAACCGGATAGTTATGTGCTATTATAGCATGGCTACTATCCCACCTTTTAATTGAACAAACTATCGTGTAATATGTACTTAGCGTCCGCACTCCTACGCAACCTTGCGTAATCACGCGACCAGCGTGTCTTTTACGCCACGTGTGCTCACCTGTCTTTGTCCATACCACGTGTACAATGTACGTCCGCAATTCAACAAACCACGCAGTCTCCATAAATGTGAGCAATACTAACTATAATCGCTCACTTAACACAACACCCAGTTTTTTTCTGTATAAACCTTAACAACCAGGCCAGAACTGCATTTCATGTCTATAATTACTCCCTTAAATTTATTTCAAATTTATCTGTAGAGCAAACAAATGTATCCGATTTCACACAGATCTATAATGACTGCAAAAATCTATAATTTAAATGATATGATTCAGATTGGATAGCTATCTTGCAGAACATACACTGATATAAATATACACATAATTATAATAATATTATATATATGTACCATTCACTTGCCTTCTATGAGACACCTTACCTCTCCACTGCCTCTAATTTTCATATCAAAGATATTTGCTTTTCACTACAAAAAAAAAGTAGTTACACAGGTTAATTTGCATTTCAATGGCTATACTCCATAGTAAGCAGACTCTACATGTCTTGGAAGAAAAGAGATAAAAAAAAAAAAACATCTGGGGGGCGTGGCCTGGCTGTGAATGGAGTCAGAAGCAACTTTGCAGAGCTCCTCAAACTACGGGAGATTAAACACAGTTTTACCCCCCTTACAAGCCTTCCTGGGTACACAATTACCCTCACTGTTTCCCCTGGTCCCCCTACCGAGCCCCTAAAGGTGCCGCAGAATCGGGGAGCAGTTTTAACTGCTCCTGCGGATTGCGGCCTACGGACCAGACGAAGCCGGGGCCTCAAGTTTCACGCACCACCGACGACGGCTCCGGGACCTGGCGGACCGCGGTGCGGACTCGTTCCGGAGCCCAAAACGCTCATCAACTGCTGCCAGCAGTTAAGAAGGACCCTCCACTGCCGGCCAAGTGCTCCAAGAGCTCCAGCTGCCCGGGGATCCGGAGATAGAAGGCCGGGAACGGAACGGACGGACGCCCGGCGGCCTCCATACACGTGAGTCCCTCCACAGCCTGACGGCTCCCCTGCGGTCTCCTACCCTCTCACTCGACTCTGCACACAGCTGCGGACACCCCTCCGAGCACGGGGCTAGCCCAAGAGGCCCTTACACCACAGGCGGAATCGAGGCCTACGCTGACAGAAGAGACCAGGGCCTCGATTTTCGCCTTCCCCCGACCGCGAGCTCCAGGCCCAGACGGAGACTGAAACGGGACCCACAGCGGTGCCCAGCGTACCCACTCTTACCCCACGTTGCCCCACAACCTACTTCAATCCCTCAGACACCTACCAGACGGGGACACACCGCCCAAAAGGCACTGGGTCAGCATTTAATCTGAGGTTTTCCAGACCTGCATGTACCACGGCGGCCATCTTGGATTCTTAGGCAGCCCTGGATGAAGGAACTCGGAGTTCTCACCCACTATCATACGCACCGATCCTGGGGACACCTGGCATCTATTAAAAGCACCCCTACAGCCGTGGTCTGGACACCTGTCTGAACAGACACCTGTGGCTGTCACTCCCACCTATGCGGTCTTTTACATATTGAAAAAAGCACCCGTGATGTATATGTAATTCACCTTCCTTTCGCTGCACGGCACTGGACAATACCCCATCCGCTTCACAGTTTTTGAATTTTTCCTATACATCTACACATCGTCACCCTAGATCTGGAGATGTGGCCTCTCTCCTCGCTCCTGACCCCTCAGTAAGCCGCTGCACATTCTAGAGGGCTCCCTGTTGCTTTTACCAGCTCCGTAGGTCAGGGACCAGGACGAAAACGGGGCAGCCCGGCGGAGCTAGAAGAAGTCCGGCGGCCATCTTGGGAGCAGAACACACTCCATCAGACCGGCCCACTGCGGCTCCACTTCACCCTCTGAGCCTCGCTTAGTGACCTCATCAGAATTCCTTACCCTGCTCTCACCCTCACCTCCTGAACACCCTATCACACCCTATAGGTGCTCCTACGGGCTAGAACTACTGGACCAGATAGCACCTCAGAGGGTTCAGGCCACTATTACCGGTACAACGGTACTCTTTAAGCACCCTGCAGGGCCCTCCCCCCCCCCCCTGACACCCACACACGTGACGCCTGCAGGGCCTTGAGTATCTCTGAAAGAAGCCCCGGCCTCCGGAGGATCCCAATCCTGCCGGAGCTTAGAAGCGTCACTCAATACCTACATGCCGTGGCATGCCCAGCTGGACCCTTTTGACCATCTTCTTCAAAGTGCCTAGCATGTGACCTCGATATGTACTACACCTGGTTCCGTGTGTGATCCTAATGATATAGGAGCCTCCCTCGTCCTTCCCAGGTGTTGACAACCAACCTACCTCACCTCTTTCCGCCAATATGCCTAAAGGGGGGAAAAAGACGAATGCCCATAACCTGGTGGGCTACTTCAAGAATTCGGCTCCATCTTCCGCCCGGAGAGCAACCTCACCCCCACCCACTTCAGCAACCTCTGACAAAGACTCGGACGATGACTCTTCCTCCACTCCCGCCACAAAGGCTGATGTCGCCCTTCTCCTATCCGAGATGCGTAATATCAAAAAATCAATTCGTGCAGAAGTACAGGAGGCTATCTCGGGTCTAAAATCGGACGTGGATAGCCTGGGCACCAGGGTGGATGCCATCGAAAGAAAACAAGAAGAGCTTATCGCCTTCCAACAAGAATCAGAACAGGAGATATCTCAAATGCGTACGGATGTTATGCTCTTAGCGGATAAACAGGAAGATTTGGACAACAGAGGCCGTCGGAACAATCTTAGAATACGCAACGTTCCCGAGACGGTGGAACAAAATCACCTCACGGATTATCTACTCCGCCTCTTCCGATCACTTGCTCCCTCCGTCCCAGACGATATGCTTCTTCTAGATAGGGCCCACAGGGCTCTACGTCCTAGATCCCAAGACGCCAAAACACCAAGAGACGTAATTCTCCGCTTTCACTATTTCGCGGTCAAAGATCGAGTCTACGCCAAAACCAGGAGGATGTCGACTATCCCGTTCGAGGGCTCCGATCTCTTGATCTTCCAGGACCTGTCGCCGGTCACGCTGAACAGAAGGAGGGAGCTAAAAGACATAACCAAAGCCCTAAGAGATCATAATGTCAGATACAGATGGGGCTTCCCTTTTGCCCTCCAAGTCAGAGCGGATGGTAAAACCCTCTCTGCTAGGTCCCCAGATGAGGCCCTCCAACTACTCCATCAACTGAACATCTCCGGCCCCCCGACCACTCCTCAACGCTCTCTTCCAGTCAACACCTCCCCTTCTCTCACAGCCCCAGCCTCAAACTGGACCACCGTCGGATCTGCTTCCCACACCTCCCCAGACACATGAATCGCCATGTATAGATGTCCATGATGGGTCTCGATGCGCATACAAGCCCCTAACGGACTGCAGGGGGTCTTTCCGCATTATGCCAAGATCCCCATAGGATGTAGAGACTTTGGTTAAGCTAATGTTTACCATTTATTGCCTTGGTGATCCTGTTGTGGGGGGGCCTGTCCGGGCCCTCGGGGCCGGGGTTCGTCGTGGCTGGCCGCGGGGGCTCCGGCCCCGGGAGGCCCGTCTGGGCCGAACCTTCTCTCTTTACCTCATGCAGGTTGTAATGTTATTATTGTTGCTATGTGGTCGACATGACATGTTTACCCCCAGTTCCATTAATGCTGTTTCCCTCCCTCCCCCCCCCCTCCTCCCTCCCCTTCTCCCTCCCCTTTAAGCTCCCCTAGTTTATTGTTCGCAATATGTACACTTAATTTTAGTCTGATTGCACACGGGACCTGGTCTCCTCTCCGAGCAGCTAGGTCCACCCACCCCCCATTCGACCTTTAAGGTCGACGTCGGACGACCTGGACCTGCGGGTCGACTTCTTCCTTGGGTCCGACTAACGAGAATGGATTTTCTCCGCCCTCTAGCCACTGATACTAATATATGCTTGTCCTTCATCTGTTCTCCTACCCTCTCTTTTCTTCTCTCTCTGATCCTCTTTCCTTTCCCTTCCCCTATCTCTTTCGGAGCCCAGCTGGTGCGCTCCCACATGAAGAGTGCTCTGTTCTCATACCATGGTTCTTAGAATAATCACATTGAACACGAAAGGTCTGAATAGCCCGCGTAAACGCTCTCTCTTATTCAAATCCCTTAAGCAACTTAAAGGCGACATTGTTTTCCTACAGGAGACTCATTTCTCGGGTAAATCTCATCCAGAACTTAAGTCCAAACACTTCCCGCTCACTTTCCATGCTTGCGACCCCATACGCAAGAAGAAAGGGGTCTCTGTACTCTTTGCTAATCATTTAGATTTCATCCCCTCTGAAATACTGAGCGACCCTGAAGGTAGATACCTGTTGCTGGTGGGGTTGTTAAACGGGTCCCCCTATACATTCTTAAATGTCTATGCGCCAAACCAGAACCAGGCCCCCTTTTTCCACTCCCTAAATAGCCTCTTAGCCCTACACAGATGCGGTAGTGTGGTATTAGGGGGGGATTTTAATGTGACTTTGGACAGCGTTCTGGACAGATCTAAACCTCTGCCCAGATCTATGCGCCCCTCACATACGCGTAATACAGCTGCTTTGAACCTCCTGCTGTCACGCCACCTTCTCTTCGATACATGGAGAGTGAAAGAGCCGACTGCTAAAGATTACACATACTATTCCCCCATATACGATGTTTACACAAGACTGGACATGATTTTCCTGAGTTCGGAGCCTGCGCAATGTATCATAGACACCTCCATTCACCCCAACACGTGGTCAGACCACGGCCCGGTCACTGTAGATGTCCAGGGCTCACATCCACCCGCTCGCCATCCTGTGTGGAGATTGAATGACAGACTCCTTCTTAACCCCCAAACGAAAGCCCACATAGCCGCCGAAATCTCCCACTACTTTGAGACAAACGCATCCCCATCTGTTCCCCCTATGTTACTATGGGACGCTCATAAAGCGGTTATACGTGGATGCCTGATCAGCGCCTCCTCTTATAACAAGAAGACCAGATCTAAACGCATCCGGGAACTCTCAGACATGCTTAGTTCCCTCTCACTGAAACACAAAAAAACAGGGTCCGAAACGGATCTCTCCTCCCTATCTGCGGTCAGAGGTGAATTAAATATGCTCCTGACGACGAAGGTGGAGACCAGCCTGAAGTGGCTCAACCAATCCTTCTACGAAAAAGGGGATAAAGCCGATCGGCTATTAGCCTCTAGGCTCCGGGCTAAACTTGCAAGGAACAACGTTATGTCCATCCAGCCTCTCTCTGGTGAGAAGACTAGGGATCCTAAACGTATCACTGAAACTTTCTCTCGCTTCTACGAGAAGCTATACAACGCCCATGAGACCACTCAGACGAAACCAGACTTTATTGGGGCTATCCGTACCTTCCTATCCCACTGCCATCTCCCTCGTCTGAGCTCATCGGTTTCTGCCGAATTGAATTCAGAGATATCCGACGAAGAAATTGCCACTGTTGTCAAAACCCTAAAACTTAACAAAGCCCCTGGCCCAGACGGCTTTACGGCCGCATATTACAAGACCTTTCTCCCCCAGCTTACACCTCACCTCTCAGCCCTTTTCAATGCTGTCTTGCAGGGAGCTTCTTTCTCCAAATCGGCACTGGAGGCTAAGATTATAGTCATTCCTAAGGAGGGTAAGGACACATCTAATTGCGCTAATTATAGGCCTATATCACTACTTAACTCAGATATCAAGATCTATGCCAAAATATTAGCCCTCCGTCTAAATAGTGTCTTGCCCCACCTTATCCATAACGACCAGGTAGGATTTATTCCCGGCCGCCAAGCCCGAGACAACACGAGACGAGTTATTAGCCTGACTCATTATATCAACCTTACACACACTCCTGCTCTCTTGCTTTCTCTGGACGCGGAGAAAGCATTTGACAGAATAAGATGGCCCTTTATGTTTGAAACCCTTGCTCATTTGGGTTTTCAGGGGGAATTCCTTGCAGGGATACAAGCTTTATACTTGACCCCTTCCGCTAGGGTATCTGTGAACGGAGTACAATCAGACCCTTTGAACATTTCCAATGGTACCAGACAGGGCTGCCCACTCTCACCCCTGATTTTTGCCTTAGTGATAGAGCCATTAGCAGCCCGCATACGAGCCTCGCCTGATATCGGAGGACTGGAAGTGGGGGACTCTGTTTACAAGATCTCCTTGTTCGCAGACGACGTCCTCCTATCACTTTCCTCACCTCACACCTCTCTGCCGAACCTTTTTACTCTCCTGTCTGATTACGGAAATATATCGGGCTACAAAGTCAATTGGTCCAAGACAGAAGCTCTTCCCTTCCACATCTCCCCTTCCCAAATAGCCAACATGCAAAACAACTTTAAATTCTCCTGGTGCACTTCTAAAATTCGTTATCTGGGGGTCTATATTACGAGTCGCTATGGAGACTTGTTTAAGGAAAACTTCTCGCCATTGCTTAAAAACCTTAAGGCCGATCTCCATAAATGGCAATCACTAATCATCTCTTGGCTGGGTCGTATTATTGCTCTGAAAATGAATATTATCCCCCGTCTCCTCTATTTGTTTCAGACGCTGCCAGTGAAAGTCCCGGATTCGGTACTGGCACAAATCCATTCGTGGTTGCTTCGTTTTGTGTGGAGAAATAAAACCCCTAGGATAGGGTTTTCTACCCTCCGCAAACCAGTGCAAGAAGGGGGGAGAGGATTCCCAGACATCCGTCTTTACTATCTGGCTACCCATCTCAGCCAAGCAGTGGCATGGTTCGCCCCTACGCAGTCCATACGTTGGCTTCAGTTAGAGAGGACGCTTAGCCACACTCCATCTCTATCATCTATACTCTTATCCCCTCCTAAAACTAGATCTCCCCATTTGCAACTCCACCCGGTTCTGGAATTCACATGCCAGATCTGGGACTATTGCACACGTCATTTCCACATGCTGTCATTCCCCTCGGCGCTTACCCCCTTATGGGACAACCCTGCTTTCGTCCCAGGCCAATCCATAACCCGCTCGCGCCCATGGTCGACACATAACATTCGCTTTGTTCTAGATGTGTTGTCCGAGGGGTCTTGTGCACCCTTACCGGATATCATATCAAAACATGACTTCCCGGAAGCGAATCCTTTTACCTATCTCCAGGTGAAACATTTTGTCTCGTCCTTAATGAGCTCATCCCCATTCCAACCTCTCTCCACTCTGGAGTCCTATTGTTATCACAAACCGCTTGCTCGAGGAATCATCACCCTACTGTATTCCCTTCTCCAGGCAGAGGATAAATAGGTGACCCCGGCTTTTATACTCAAGTGGGAACAGGACCTTGGCCCGATACCGGATGACTATGATTGGTCAGATATCTTTACGGCGGCCGCGAAATCCTCTATCTCAACCTTAGTTAAGGAAAACGCATATAAAATATTATATAGGTGGTATCTAGTCCCCTCTAGACTCCACAAAATGTTTCCCTCCTCTCAGCCTTTGTGCTGGAGAGGGTGCGGAGGACATGGCTCTTTCCTCCACATATGGTGGACGTGCCCCAAAATTAAGCTATACTGGGATTCAGTCGCACACTTGCTGAGTACAGTACTCCAGACCCGGATATACAAAGACCCTTGGTCATTCCTGCTAGGTCTCCCCATTGCCAATGCACCTCCGAACTCGGGTAAATTACTGACACAGATCTTGAACGCGGCTAGATGCGCAATTGCCCTCCATTGGAAAAAGAAGGAGCCCCCCCCCTATACAACAGATCATCAACAAAGTATGGTACTTCGCAAGTATGGAAAAAATCACTGCATACCTCCATAACAGATCTTTCCAGTTCCTTCAAAACTGGGAACTATGGTTCGACTCACAGGCTCCCGCACATGGAGTACGACCCTCCGGGAGCTCGACGGCCCTCCTATTATGATCCCTGTACTCTCCTAACCTTATAAGTAGCCCGTGGGATATCCTCAACATATCCTTTCCGTGTTCCCCGAATAGCACTTTCCATCTTGTACTGGCGCCCTGTGCGTAGCCAGCGCAACACGGGGGCGTACCAGCGGCCTCTCTCCAACCTTGTCCCCTCTCCCCCTCTACTCTATTCCCTCTCAGTCTTCCCTGTCTCTTCTTCTCGCCCTTCATGTTCTCTTTCTTTAGTCTTTATCCTCTTATTGATATAATCATGAGCTTGTTTTTTTGGTTCCCATCCAATTGAACAGTATCTGCTTACCCCGATGCATAACTCCTTGCTGTATCTGTGCATCATGGGAACCATATGTTCCTTATTTTAAGGTTATATCTCTGCTTTTGGTACTATAATGTTAGACGGAACAGCCCACCCCAAGAATAGGGGGAGGCTGCTGTAATGTTTGTAACCTGTAAAGTTTATAACCTGTAAATTAAAATAAACAATTTAAAAAAAAAAAAAAAAAAAACATCTCTTTACTTTTTCTGTCTGTGTGCAACCCCCCATGTGGCTCCTTTGTCACAAAGAAATCACAAATTATACAAGCACCAGAAGTTACTTTAGGCCTGAGTTTAAAAAAAAAAAAAACTATATCAAGGCTATGCAGCAACTTTTAAATGTACTTTTAAATCTACTTAACAGATAAACAATCCAATCTGAATCAAACACAATATGACTTATTTGAACTTTGTTTTGCAACAATAAAAATATGCTTTAGCATCTTAAATATTATGAGAAACACATTGTCCCTTGAATTTCATATCATCGGCTTACTGATAACACAACAGAACACGCGGATATGATTTCTCAGCGTCACGATGCGTCCACCATAAGCTAATCGACCACAGCGTCACGTTTGTAATGTACAGTGCATCATTAAGACTGTGATATCGCGGACGCAGCCCTCATCTGTAAATACCAAATTGCTTTCCAAAAAATATTTAAAATACCGGTCTAATATTTACTGCAGACGCCAGGCGCATCTTATTACCATGTGCCATGAATGTGCACTATACATTGCAAAACACTGCATCCCATAAGAGAAAACAATACACCCACACATTATCTGAGTTCCAAAGCTCATTGATGTATATATTTGTTATTAAAAGGATATGTATTCAATATATCACAATTATACAGTATACATATAGTTACATGGTTACAATTTATACAATAAGCAGTTAATACATACAGTTACAGGCCAGCAAATACATCACTATATCTTTCTCATATATAGTCTTCCCTCCATATCACTCTCTCTCTCTCTGTGTAAAATCATGTAGGCACTGGTCGGGCAGCACCTCCATCATCATCTGGGACAACACAGCAAATAACTCTCTAAGGCCCTTATTCCGAGTCGTTCGCTCGTTAAAAATCTTCGCATCGCAGCGATTTTCCGCTTAGTGCGCATGCGCAATGTCCGCACTGCGACTGCGCCAAGTAAATTTGCTATGCAGTTAGGATTTTCACTCACGGCTTTTTCATCGCTCTGGCGATCGTAATGTGATTGACAGGAAATGTGTGTTACTGGGCGGAAACAGGCCGTTTTATGGGCGTGTGGGAAAAAACGCTACCGTTTCCGGAAAAAACGCAGGAGTGGCCGGAGAAACGGGGGAGTGTCTGGGCGAACGCTGCGTGTGTTTGTGACGTCAAACCAGGAACGACAAGCACTGAACTGATCGCAGATGCCGAGTAAGTATGAAGCTACTCTGAAACTGCTAAGAGGTGTGCTAATCGCAATATTGCGAATACATCGTTCGCAATTTTAAGATGCTAAGATACACTCCCAGTAGGCGGCGGCTTAGCGTGAGCAACTCTGCTAAAATCGCCTTGCGAGCGAACAACTCGGAATGACCCCCTAAGTCCTAGAAACTGCCTATATCACTCAGTGGGAGTTTTCAGTCTGTTGATTTTGGTCTCCTTCTATTGGTCCAGAGGCCAGACCTCTCAAGAACTCAACGGCTCATTGGTCAGAGTGAGGGATTTTGTCCTGTGTTGCTGGCACATGTGTCTGCCCCCAGGGCCATGCTGTGGAACTAGTTTCAAGTCTTCAAAAGATCTTTTGTTCACTTTAGAATTTTTGTTCATATTCCTTCATTTAATCATATCTACTTGTTGCAATGTGCTACAACTTAATAACAGGCATCAAATTGATATACACATTTATCTGGTTGCTTTAATACCAAATACGACAGGTCTATCTTGCTTCGTTCCAATAATACACATACATGCCGTTACTCCATTATATAATTTTAAATCATATTGATGTCTGGCGCTTGATATTATTATAGTTATGTGCTGTATGAAATATGTGTCGAATCCATCTCTGTGGCATGTCCGTGTAAATGCCTGTGTTACCATATATTGCTGTGCTCGCTGCGCGTATTTCCAAGCATAGCGACTTATAATGTGTGGAGTCTGTATGTTCTCTATATGTAATATTTTTTTTACTTCAACAATGTTATGGTTGAATCATTTCTTGCTAGGGTCTATCTGGAACAACTAGTACAAAAAGCATTAAAAGATGTTAAAAGTACAGAGATTGATAAACTTTTGGCTCCTGATAAAAAAGTGAAGACGGAGAATCTAACAGGGATGTTTCCTTTATTTCAATTTCTAACAAGTGTCATTCTGAGATTAGGGACTTTGGGGCAGACGTATTAAGCCTGGAGAAGGCATAAAGAAGTGATAAAGTGGTGGTAAGTGCAAGGAGATTACGTACCAGCCAATCAGCTGATTGGCTGGTGCGTTATCACCTTGCACTTATCACCACTTTATCACTTCTTTATGCCTTCTTCAGGCTTCATACATCTGCCCCTTTGTGTCAAAAAATTACAATACGCTTAAGCAAGACTATATTCTGTCTAATATCCTTCCAAATGATCCGTGTTTTATTTTCAAAATCTGTTAGCACCTGGTCACCTAAGGACTATAATTAAACAACCTAATAGTGCATCTGGGGAAACAAATTGGCTTATACAGCATAATAAAAAAGTAAGAGGGTTCTTCAAATGTGGTAAGAACAGGAGCATTATACACAAGATCGGACCCTGAATGTTACTGTAGATGGTGGGTAAAGACCCTATGAAATTAAAAGATTTATAAATGGTGAGACATCACATGTAATTTACATGCTTGTCTGTGGATGTCATTTTAAATATATTGGGAGAACAACTCGGCCTCTTAAATCACGATTTCTAGAACACCGTAGAAATATATTGAAGAAGGTCCAAACCCACAGCTATCAAAACATTATGATGATCACCATACTAAGAATCCCAAATGCCTGAAAATAGTCTGGAATTTATTCCAAAAACTATACGACGGGGTGATCGCTACAGAAAGCTATGCAAACAGGAAGTATATATATATATATATATATATATACAGGTATTAGTGTGTACATGGGGTCAGTTATTCCAATCTAAGGTAGAATATAGTCGGGCGCAATTAATATAGGAAAGATTTAGGAAATCTGTATAAATACATTTCTATAGAGAAGACAGGGGATGCGGTCAATTTACCTACAATCATAATCCAGACGGTCAAAATACCAACAACCATTGACGATGGTCAAAATGCCGACATGATCAAAATACAGACATGTAGCATGTAGCAACATTTATCTGACAGTTCATAGCATTTGTCCGTTACTAACAAGTTGCATGAATTTATATGCTTTGAACTTTTAACATCTTCAAGCTTATTCATCTTCATTTGACAAATGCTATGAACTGTCAGATAAATGTTGCTACATGCTACTAATTATTGGTGCTTTTGGAGCTTCTAACATCTTTAAGCTTATTCATTTATATCTGGCAAATGCTATGAACTGTTGGCTAAATGTTGCTACATGCTACTAATTATTAGTGCAGTAATTAAGCTAATTGATTCAGGAGTGGCCACTAGGATCTATATATCTTTATGTAATTTTAATGAATTCTTATACACCGGCCGTGTGATTAATGTTTTGTGTGTAATGTCCATTAAATGTTTTATGTTTTAAACATGTACTGATCTGGACAGCGCTTCATTTTCGTTGTTGTGCATCCATAATTTCCCGCCGTATCCTGCCGATGCCTGCTACTGCCGCTGTCCCTGCATGCGCTGAAGGTACGCGTGCTCCCGGAAAAGAGGTTATGATCTTGCAATGAGGGTGTGGCCTAACAGGCACCAAGAACACACCCATCAGCAACACACCCACCCCTCACCCCTCCATGGAAAGCAAGGATACCAAGATCACCCTCACCCACCCCCTCCAGACAGTTAAGGCACTATGGTCACTCTCACCATCAGCACCCCCTCCCCCCCCCATCCCCTTCCAGACAGTGCAGGCACTACTATCACTCTCACCAGCAGCACCCCCCCACCCCCATCCCCTTCCAGACAGTGCAGGCACTATTATCACTCTCACCAGCAGCAGCACCCCCCCCCCCCCATCCCCTTCCAGACAGTGCAGGCACTATTATCACTCTCACCAGCAGCACCCCCACCCCCTTCCAGACAGTGCAGGCACTATTATCACTCTCACCAGCAGCAGCAGCCCCCCCCCCCCCCCCCCCATCCCCTTCCAGACAGTGCAGGTACTATTATCACTCTCACCAGCAGCACCCCCCATCCCCTTCCAGACAGTGCAGGCACTACTATCACTCTCTCCAGCAGCACCCCCCATCCCCTTCCAGGCAATGCAGGCACTACTATCACTCTCACCAGCAGCACCCCCCCACCCCCATCCCCTTCCAGACAGTGCAAGCACTATTATCACTCTCACCAGCAGCACCCCCCCATCGCCTTCCAGACAGTGCAGGCACTACCATCACCCTCTCCAGCAGCACCCCCCCCCCCCCCCCCCATCCCCTTCCAGACAGTGCAGGCACTACTATCACTCTCTCCAGCAGCAGCACCCCCCCCCCCCCCCATCCCCTTCCAGACAGTGCAGGCACTATTGTCACTCTCACCAGCAGCACCCCCCCCCCCCCATCCCCTTCCAGACAGTGCAGGCACTATTATCACTTTCACCAGCAGCCCCCTCCCCCCCACCCCTTTCCAGACAGTGCAGTAACTATTATCACTCTCACCAGCAGCACTCTCCTCCCCACCCCCATCCCCTTCCAGACAGTGCAGGCACTATTATCACTCTCACCAGCACCCCCCACCCCCCCCATCCCCTTCCAGACAGTGCAGTAACTATTATCACTTTCACCAGCAGCACCCTCCCCCCCACCCCACCCCTTTCCAGACAGTGCAGTAACTATTATCACTCTCACCAGCAGCACCCTCCCCCCCCACCCCACCCCTTTCCAGACAGTGCAGTAACTATTATCACTCTCCCTCCACTCAGCACACCTGGCTTTGCTCTGCGCCTCGCACCATGCCCCCGCCTCAGCTCAGCCTCTCGGGTCCTTACTGTCAGCTCAGCCTCTCGGGTCCCAACTTGCAGGGACCGGAGGCAGCAGAGAGGCTGGAAGGTAGGGCCGGTGAGGTCAGCGGCATCAGCCGGGGAGAAGCGGCTGCATGGGGAGACGGTTGAAGCAGACACCGGGAGAAGAGTAGAGGGGAAGGGGGTGAGCTGGCTCCTGGAGCTTGTAGGCAGCGAGCAGTGTGTTAGTGACAGGGGCGTGCTTTCATATAGGCTGAAAGCACACCCCTGTCAAAGCGGCACTTCTAGTAAGTGCCGCTTTTGCTGTTTATTTTAATGGGCTTTCACTGCCCAATGCTTTGCCCCGCCCCCCTACTTCCGGTCCTTTCTCACTGATAGCGGGAGGCACCGAGAGTGGTGCCTCTGAAATACATTAAAAGCATTTTTAAATAAGGTAAAAAATAAGAATTTACTCACCGGTAATTCTATTTCTCGTAGTCCGTAGTGGATGCTGGGGACTCCGTAAGGACCATGGGGAATAGACGGGCTCCGCAGGAGACTGGGCACTCTAAAGAAAGATTTAGTACTATCTGGTGTGCACTGGCTCCTCCCCCTATGACCCTCCTCCAAGCCTCAGTTAGGAACTGTGCCCGGAAGAGCTGACACAATAAGGAAGGATTTTGAATCCCGGGTAAGACTCATACCAGCCACACCAATCACACCATATAACTCGTGATAGGAACCCTGGTTAACAGTATGATAACAATGGAGCCTCTGAACAGATGGCTCGCAATAACAACCCAATTTGTATAACAATAACTATGTACAAGTATTGCAGACAATCCGCACTTGGGATGGGCACCCAGCATCCACTACGGACTACGAGAAATAGAATTACCGGTGAGTAAATTCTTATTTTCTCTGACGTCCTAGTGGATGCTGGGGACTCCGTAAGGACCATGGGGATTATACCAAAGCTCCCAAACGGGCGGGAGAGTGCGGATGACTCTGCAGCACCGAATGAGAGAACTCCAGGTCCTCCTCAGCCAGGGTATCAAATTTGTAGAATTTTGCCAACGTATTTGCATCTGACCAAGTAGCAGCTCGGCAAAGTTGTAAAGCCGAGACCCCTCGGGCAGCCGCCCAAGATGAGCCCACCTTCCTTGTGGAATGGGAATGGGCTTTTATTGATTTAGGCTGCGGTAATTCCACCGCAGAATGCGCCAGCTGAATAGTGCAACAAATCCAGCGCGCGATAGACTGCTTAGAAGCAGGAGCACCCAGCTTGTTGGGTGCATACAGGATAAACAGCGAGTCAGTTTTTCTGACTCCAGCCGTCCTGGAAACATAAATTTTCAGGGCCGTGACTACGTCTAGCAACTTGGAATCCTCCAAGTCCCTAGTAGCCGCAGGCACCACAATAGGTTGGTTCAAGTGAAAAGCTGAGACCACCTTCGGGAGAAACTGAGGACGAGTCCTCAATTCTGCCCTATCCATATGGAAAATCAGATAAGGGCTTTTACAAGACAAAGCCGCCAATTCTGAAACCCGCCTGGCCGAAGCCAGGGCCAACAGCATGACCACTTTCCACGTGAGATATTTTAAATCCACAGTCTTGAGTGGTTCGAACCAATGTGATTTCAGGAATTCCAAAACCACATTGAGATCCCAAGGTGCCACTGGGGGCACAAAAGGAGGCTGAATATGCAGAACTCCTATGACAAAAGTCTGAACTTCAGGCAGTGAAGCCAGTTCTTTCTGGAAGAAAATCGACAGAGCCGAAATCTGGACCTTAATGGACCCCAATTTGAGGCCCAACGTCACTCCTGCTTGCAGGAAATGTAGGAATCGACCCAGCTGAAATTCCTCCGTCGGGGCCTTCTTGGCCTCACACCACGCAACATATTTTTGCCAAATTCGGTGATAATGTTTAGCGGTGACATCCTTCCTGGCTTTGATCAGGGTAGGGATGACTTCCTCTGGAAGTCCCTTTTCCTTTAGGAT
The DNA here is from genome assembly GCF_028390025.1 of Pseudophryne corroboree. NCBI lineage: Eukaryota > Metazoa > Chordata > Amphibia > Anura > Myobatrachidae > Pseudophryne > Pseudophryne corroboree. Next base: position 79,044,391 of record NC_086446.1, on the reverse strand, counting down.
CCGGTGTTCAACCGCCATGCTGTCATACGTAGCCACGGTAAGTCTTGGAACAGACAGGGTCCCTGCTGAAGCAGGTCTTGTCTGAGCGGCAGAGGCCAAGGGTCCTCTGCAAGCATCTCTTGAAGTTCCGGGTACCAAGCTATTCTTGGCCAATCCGGAACCACGAGTATAGTTTTCACTCCTCGCTTTCTTATTATTCTCAGTACCTTGGGTATGAGAGGCAGAGGAGGAAACACATAAACCGACTGGTACACCCACAGTGTCACTAGAGCGTCCACAGCGATCGCCTGAGGGTTCCTTGACCTTGCGCAATATCTTTTTAGCTTTTTGTTGAGGCGGGACGCCATCATGTCCACCTGTGGTCTTTCCCAACGGTTTACCAGCATTTGGAAAACTTCTGGATGAAGTCCCCATTCTCCCGGGTGGAGGTCGTGCCTGCTGAGGAAGTCTGCTTCCCAGTTGTCCACTCCCGGAATGAACACTGCTGTCAGTGCCAACACATGATTCTCTGCCCATCGGAGAATCCTTGTGTCTTCTAGAATCGCCATCCTGCTTCTTGTGCCGCCCTGTCTGTTTACATAGGCGACCGCCGTGATGTTGTCTGATTGGATCAGCACCGGCTGGTTCTGAAGCAGGGGCCTTGCTTGGCTTAGGGCATTGTAAATGGCCCTTAGCTCCAGAATATTTATGTGAAGCGAAATCTCCTGATTTGACCACAGTCCTTGAAAATTTCTTCCCTGTGTGACTGCACCCCAGCCCCAAAGGCTGGCATCCGTGGTCACCAGGACCCAGTCCTGTATTCCGAATCTGCGGCCCTCTAGTGGATGAGCCCTCTGCAGCCACCACAGCAGCGACACACTGGTTCTTGCCGACAGGGTTATCCGCTGTTGCATCTGGAGATGGGACCCGGACCATTTGTCCAACAGGTCCCACTGGAACGTTCTTGCGTGGAACCTTCCGAATGGAATCGCTTCGTACGAAGCTACCATTTTTCCCAGGACTCGTGTGCATTGTTGTACCGACACCTGTCCTGGTTTTAGGATGTCTCTGACTAGAGATGACAACTCCTCGGCTTTTTCCACTGGAAGAAACACTCTTTTCTGGTCTGTGTCCAGAATCATTCCCAGGAACAGAAGACGTGTCGTCGGGACCAGCTGTGACTTTGGAATATTGAGAATCCAGCCGTGCTGTTGTAGCACTTCCCGAGAAAGTGCTACCCCCACTACCAACTGTTCTTTGGACCTCGCCTTTATCAGGAGATCGTCCAAGTATGGGATAATTAAAACTCCCTTCTTGCGAAGGAGTATCATCATTTCGGCCATTACCTTGGTAAAGACCCTCGGTGCCGTGGATAACCCAAACGGCAGCGTCTGGAACTGATAATGACAGTCCTGTACCACAAATCTGAGGTACTCCTGGTGCGGAGGGTAAATGGGGACATGCAGGTACGCATCCTTGATGTCCAGGGAGACCATGTAATCCCCCTCGTCCAGGCTCGCAATAACCGCCCTGAGCGATTCCATCTTGAACTTGAACCTTTTGATATAAGTGTTCAAAGCCTTTAAATTTAAGATGGGTCTCACCGAACCGTCCGATTTCGGTACCACAAACATTGTGGAATAGTACCCCTGTCCTTGTTGAGGAGGGGTACTTTGACAATCACTTGCTGTGAATATAGTTTTTGAATAGCCACCAACACTGCTTCCCTGGCAGAGGGAGTTGCCGGTAGGGCAGATTTTAGGAAACGGCGGGGGGGAGACGTCTCGAATTCCAGCCTGTACCCCTGAGATACTACTTGAAGGACCCAGGGATCCACCTGTGAGAGAGCCCACTGTGCGCTGAAATTCCTGAGACGGGCCCCCACCGTTCCCGGGTCCGCCTGAGCAGCCCGAGTGTCATGCTGTGGACTTACCGGACGCAGGGGAGGACTTCTGCTCTTGGGAACTAGCTGTGTGCTGCAGCTTTTTCCCTCTACCTTTGCCTCTCGGCAGAAAGGATGAGCCTCTTGCTTTTCTGGGGTCGAAAGGACTGTACCTGATAATACGGTGCTTTCTTTTGTTGTGGGGTAGCCTGTGGTAAAAAGGTCGATTTCCCAGCAGTAGCTGTGGAAACGAGGTCCGAAAGACCCTCCCCAAACAGTTCCACCCCCTTATAGGGTAAAACTTCCATGTGCCGTTTCGAGTCGGCATCGCCTGACCATTGCCGAGTCCATAACCCCCATCTGGCGGCAATGGACATAGCGCTTATTTTTGATGCCAGCCGGCAAATATCCCTCTGTGCATCACGCATGTATAAGACTGCGTCTTTTATATGCTCTATTGTCAGCAAAATATTGTCCCTATCCATAGTATCAATATTATCCGACAGGGAATCTGACCACGCAGCGGCAGCCGGTATCCGGAAACGGTAGTGCCACCTTTTTTTGATAAGCGTGTAAGCGCTTTATCTACCCTAGGGGGTGTTTCCCAACGTGACCTATCCTCTAGCGGGAAAGGGTACGCTGCCAATAACTGTTTTGAAATTATCAATTTCTTATCGGGGGAAGTCCATGCTTCCTCACACACCTCATTTAATTCCTCAGATGCAGGAAAAACTACTGGTAGTTTTTTCTCACCAAACATTTTTTGTGGTACCTGGGGTATTATCAGAAATGTGCAAAACATTTTCCATTGCCTCAATCATGTAACGGGTAGACCTATTGGAGGGTACACTAGTCTCATCATCGTCGACGCTGGAGTCGGTATCCGTGTCGACGTATGTATCTGTCACTGGAGGTAGCGGGCGTTTTAAAGCCCCTGATGACATTTGAGACGCTGGAACAGGCACAAGCTGTGTAGCCGGCTGTCCTATGTCATCAAACCTTTTGTGTAAGGAGTTGACACTTTCACGCAATTCCTTCCATAAGTCCAACCACACAGGTGTCGACCCCTCAGGGGGTGACATCACATTCACAGGCATTTGCTCCGCCTCCACATCATTTTCCTCCTCATACATGTCGACCAGCAGTACCGACACACAGCGGACACACAGGGAATGCTCTTACAGAGGACAGGACCCCACAAAGCCCTTTGGGGAGACAGAGGGAGAGTATGCCAGCACACACCAGAGCGCTATATATCACAGGGATATCACCTATAAAAACGTGTTTTCTCCTTATAGCTGCATAATATATTTATACTGCGCCTAATTTGTGCCCCCCCCCCTCTCTTTTTTACCCTTTTCTGTAGTGCAGGACTGCAGGGGAGAGCCAGGGAGCTTCCTTCCAGCAGAGCTGTGAGGGAAAAATGGCGCCAGTAGTGCTGAGGGAGATGGCTCCGCTCCTTTTTCGGCGGGCTTTCTCCCGCTATTGTAAAAGTTCTGGCAGGGGTTAATAAACACCTATATAGCCTCTGGGGCTATATATGGTGCCAGTTCGCCAGCCAAGGTGTTAATATTGCTGCTCAGGGCGCCCCAACCCCAGCGCCCTGCACCCATCAGTGACCGCAGTGTGTGGTGTGCATGAGGAGCAATGGCGCACAGCTGCAATGCTGTGCGCTACCTTGGAGAAGACAGAAGTCTTCAGCCGCCGATTTTCCGGACCTTCCTGCTTCTGGCTCTGTAAGGGGGACGGCGGCGCGGCTCCGGGAACGGACGACGAGGTCGAGTCCTGTGTTCGATCCCTCTGGAGCTAATGGTGTCCAGTAGCCTAAGAAGCCCAAGCTACCACCACTTAGGTAGGTTCGCTTCTTCTCCCCTTAGTCCCTCGATGCAGTGAGCCTGTTGCCAGCAGGTCTCACTGAAAATAAAAAACCTAACATATACTTTCTTCCTAGGAGCTCAGGAGAGCCCCTAGTGTGCATCCAGCTCGGCCGGGCACAGAAATCTAACTGAGGCTTGGAGGAGGGTCATAGGGGGAGGAGCCAATGCACACCAGATAGTCCTAAATCTTTCTTTAGAGTGCCCAGTCTCCTGCGGAGCCCGTCTATTCCCCATGGTCCTTACGGAGTCCCCAGCATCCACTAGGACGTCAGAGAAATGATTAAAATAAAGTAAAGGCTAAAGCAGATACTTATGACACAGAATATGTGTCATAAGTATCTTCTTTGTATTATTTTAATCATTAATAATGACAGGGGAGGCACTACCTCTCCTGCCTCCCCTGACTGCACTCCCCTGCAATACCAACAATGGGGTTATTACTTCCCCACAAATAAATCGCCACATAAATTATAATGTTCGTACCAATAAATCTCCTCGGCGCACTATATAGTTTCCATCCTGTGCCGGCAGATTAAACTAATACAGTGTGTATATATTCAGTGCAGTGATTCATTCCTGTACTGTATCTATGCCTGTACATTTAAAGTTAGTATAAATATCCTTCACAGGATCGGTTCGCTGCTACCAATATTCTAAAATACATGGAGGATTAATCAGTAATCCTTAATCCATACCAGTGATTCTGTGAGATAAATTCTGTTTGTTGTTAATTATTTGCACAGATGTGTGTATATCTCTATGCTTCCTCCCTTTTACACTGAAATAGAATCACTGTTTATGTTAACTACAGCAGTTCATACACATTCGTTTTATATCCCATGTGTTGCACCAATATAACATTAGCAGTAGCAATGCTGTACATATATATTTACTAGTCCAGTGCAGTTTTATTGTGATATAATTTCTGCATTGCCTGTGACTGTGTGTGCCTGTATCTGCTGTGTGGTTTCACTCTCCGTGTTTCCCAGATATAACTGTCACTATATTCTGTACGCTAAGGGACTAGGAGCCTAAATCAGACCCGATCATAGCTGCAAATTTGTTAGAAGATGGGAAAAACCATGTGCACTGCAGGAGGAGTGGGGTGGGACAGATATAACATGTACATATTTGGGTGTGGTGTGTTCAAACTAAAATCTAAATTGCAGTAAAAATAAAGCAGCCATTATTTACCCTTCACAGAAACAATATAACCCACACAAATCTAACTCTCTCTGCACATGTTATATCTGCCCCCCCTTCCCCCGCAGTGCACATGGTTTTTCCCATCTGCTAACAAATTTGCTGCTACGATCAGGTCTGAATTAGGCCCTAGGTGCATCTGGGTGTCATATATGGTGTTACACAGTATTTATCCAATGCTTTCACAAACCTACTGGGCACTCCGGTGGAACACCTTACGCCCCCCTATGGGACCACCTGTGCCACTACCACCAAAAATTATCCATATGGTTAACCCGCCTTGGGCGGATAATTTATCACCGCTGCCTATCACATTCAGGAGGCGTCCCCTGAGGCGGGTGTGTTGGCAGCTACGGAGTCGACTACGTCTGTCCTGGCTCGCTGTATTCTGTGGTTGAGGTCATGGAAAGTGGACTTAGACTCCAAAAAGACCGTGGAGGTACTCCCCTTCACTGGGGACATTTTGTTTGGAGAAGACTTGAATAAAATTGTGTCTGAATTAGCGGCTGCTAAGACTGCTTTTCTCCCAAATACTAATCCTTCTGTACAGAAGGGAAAAGGTACCACTTTTCGTTCCTTTCGGCCTCAAGGGAAAGCAAAAGGTCTGGCATAACTGAGACAATCTCGTGCTCCCAAAACCACTAAGCCCAAGGCAAAACAATCCTGGACAGCCCATCAGCCTGCTTCTAAACAAGACAAGCCTGCTGCATAACGGGAGGGTTTTCCCCCTGGGGACCCCAGGGTAGGAGGCCAACTTCTACAGTCCGCCCAGGTCTGGTTAAAGACCACTTCAGATGCATGGGTACTGAAAGTTGTCTCTCACGGGTATGCTGTCTCTTTCAAGAGACATCCCCCTCGCCAGTTTTGAACCACGGTTCTCCCTTTGGACCAGTTAAAGGTGCAAGCTTTACAAACGGTTGGTAATTCTCTCCTGAGTATAGGAGTGGTTGTGCCGGTACCTCAGTCCCAGAGAGGCAGAGATTATTACTCGACCCTGTTTCTAGTCCTGAAACCCAATGGGTCCTTCTAGCCTATACTCAACCTCAAATCTCTGAACAAGTTTGTCAGAGTGTCCAAGTTTGCATGGAAACGTTGCGCTTAATTGTGCTGGCTTTGGAACCCAGAGACTATATGGTATCCCTGGATATACAGGATGCATACCTGCATATACCTATTGCCAATTCGCATCAGCAGTTTCTGCGGTTTGCTATTGGCAACCTTCACTATCAATTCCAGGTTCTGCCATTTGGACTGACCACAGCTCCTCGGATCTTTACTAAGGTCATGGCCGTAATGACTGCCCATCTCCGTCGTCAGGGAGTCCGAATCTTGCCGTGTCTGGATGACCTGCTGATTCTGGCAAATTCCCATGATGTCCTCCACAGTCATCTGCATCTGACGGTAACCTTCCTGCAAGGCCACGGGTAGTTTATCAATTGGAAGAAGTCCTCACAAGTCCCAGCTCAGAGCATGGTGCACCTGGGGCGCTCTTGGACACACACAGTCAGTGACTGTTTCTGTCTCCAGAAAAGGTACTGAAGCCCCAGAGTGTCGATACACTCGGCGATGCAAGTACTTGGCCTGATGGTGTCTGATGGTGTCGGCATTCGACATAGTAGAGTACGCTCAATTCCATTCCCACCCTCTACAGAGGTTAATTATTTCCAAGTGGGACGGCCTACCTCGGTGGATCAGATCTCACATGATCACTTTGACTCAGGTTCATCTGTAGCTGACCTGGTGGCTCCAGACCCAGCAACTGAGCAGGGACTATCCCTTCTGGATCCCCGACTGGTTCCTGTTTACAACGGACTCCAGTCTGAGGTGATGGGGAGTGGTGTTGGAGCAACACTCTTTTCAGGGTCACTGGATCAAGGAGGAATCACTCCTCCCAAAAAACATCCTAGAGCTGAGGGCAGTGTTCAATGCACTATGTCTCGCCCTGCCTATAGTACAGAACAGGCCTGTTCAAGTACGAACAGACAATGCCACCACGGCGGCATACATAAACCATCAAGGCGGCACTCAATGCCGCATGGCAATGATGGAAGTGTAAAAAATCCTTCATTGGGTGGAACGCTGTCTGTCAGCAATATCGTTAGTGTTCATTCCAGGCAGTCTGAACTGGGAAGCGGACTTCCTCAGTTGCAAGGATGTGCACGCCGGAGAGTGGAGTCTTCATCCAGAAGTCTTTCAACTCCTAGTAGACAGGTGGGGCCTACCAGATGTAGACCTGATGGCGTCTCGACACAATTACAAGGTTCCAGTGTTCGTATCACAGACTAGGGTTCTCAGGCAACGTTCGTGGACGCTCTGGCAATTCCATGGAAATTTAAGCTGCCCTACGTGTTCCCTCCAGTGTCACTCCTGCCCAGAGTCCTACGGAAGTTCAAACAAGTAGGAGGAATACTACTTCTAATAGCTCCAGTGTGGCCCAGACAACATTGGTTCTCAGACCTTCAGGGTCTGTCAACAGGGCATCCCCTTCTACTTCCTCGATGCCCGGACCTTCTTGTACAGGGCCCTTGTCTCTACCCAGACCTGGCCAGACTGGCTTTGATGGCGTGGCTCTTGAAGCATCACTCCTGAGGGCCAAAGGATTCTCCGAGGCGGTTATTCAAACTATGTTGAAGGCCCGCAAACCAGCCTCTGCCCGGATTTATTACAGGGTCTGGAATTCTTATTTCACCTGGTGTGCTGATAAGAATTATGATGTCTATAGATTCAGAACTTCCAGAATTCTGGCTTTTCTGCAAAGAGGCCTGGACTTAAGCCTTTGTCTGGCCTCCCTCAAGGTTTACATATCTGCCTTGTCAGTTTGTTTACAGAGAAAAATTGCATCTATAACTGATACTTTCATTCAGAGTGTTCTTAGGATTCAGCCTTCATATGTCCCTCCTGTGACTCCATGGGATCTGTCTGTTGTGCTGAATGCCCTGCAGGAGTCTCCTTTCAAGCCTCTTGAATTGGAGGACCTTAAATGGCTTACGGCCAAGGTCCTATTCTTGCTGGCTTTTGCCTCTACAAGATGGGTGTCGGACTTAGGCGCTGTGTCCTTTCATTCATCCTTTCTGATTTTTCACCGTGACCGGGCAGTTCTACGAACTCGCCCAGGTTATTTGTCTAAGGTGGTGTCATCTTTTCACCTTAATCAATAGATTGTGGTTCCGGCCTTCATCTTTTCAGACTTGTCTTCCAAAGAGCTGTCTTTGGATGTAGTAAGGGCTCTCCGTATATATATATATATATATATATATAAAAAAACAAACACGAGGAACCACTGCACTCGCCATTCCCAGGGGTTGGGGTGCGGTGGGCTGTGACCACCAAACTCAAATATACCAAACAGAAAACCCAGCACTCTCCTAAGCAGCTTCATTCACCTTAATGCTTTAATATACATCTAAATAAACAATGGGGTTTTGGTTTATGAATTGTACAATGCATGTAAGCTTGCGGCCCACTCCACGGGACCCCATTTCACCGCAAGTCCTACTCTATCACAAACTTTCACATAGATTTTATAGAAACCTGGCTACTGCTGTGTCATAGAGGAAAATGTGCTTATCTGGTTTAAAGCTTACCTGCCACACTTATGGCTTTTAAAAGGTAAGACAGTCACCAACACAAATAACACAACTAATCAATAGATTGTGGTTCCGGCCTTCATCTTTTCAGACTTGTCTTCCAAAGAGCTGTCTTTGGATGTAGTAAGGGCTCTCCGTATATATATATATATATATATATATATCTGTCAGGAGGTCAGATACCCCTTTTGTCCTGTTTGGTTTCCACAAATGTGGCTGGCCTGCAAATAATGTATTAGAAAGGTGATTGCACAAGCTTATGCGCAGGCTGGACTCCCAGCTCCTGCTGCTATTAAAGCCCTTTCTACTAAGTCTTTTAGACCTTCTTGGGCGGCCCGCCGTTGCACGACTGCTGAACAATTGTGCAAGGCGGCTACGCGGTCTTCAGTGAACACATTTATTAGGTTCTATGCCTTTGATACTTCCGCCTCCCAGGATGCTTTCTTTGGACGCCGGGTTCTCATACTAAGGCGCATCCCCTCCCTTGAGAAACTGTTTTAGGACATCCCCGAACTTTCCCTGTGGAAACCAATGTACCCTGCTGCAGAAAAGGACTGTTATGGTAGTTTTACCATCGGTATCACTCTTTCTGCAAGGTACATTGGGTTCCACAGGGCGCCCACTCTGATGCACCTAGCTTCTATGGGTTTGTATGGCATTAGCCACTGGTACCTTCTCCTGTTGTGAAAATGTTGTTCTATGTGACTAACATCTGCCTTCTCTCTTATCTGTCCTGCATTGGACTGGTTAACAAAACTGAGCTCTCAGTGACTGGAGGCGGGGTTATAGAGTAGGCCCTAATGCATCCTGGGACAGTCTAAAGCTTTAGCCTGTTGGTGCCTCGTGATCAACCCTACACCCCGATGTTTCACTGTGGAACCCAATGTACCTCGCAGTCTACCATAACACTCCTTTTCCCTGGACTGTGTCATCAGTTCTAAGGTGTATCAATTGTCCACCTTCACTTGCCACAGTCGAGTTTTTATTGAATTGGAACCGGCACGGTCAAATATGATTGAACCTTCTGGTGGCTAGGAGTTCTTTTATGCTTTCCATGCTCTTTTTAAAGTGTGTATTGTCTTTTATCAATTAACAACGTATTAAATGTATTCATTCTTGACAATCCAACTGTTTAAACATTCAGTTTAGTGCTGCTATCTTTTTTATTTTCATACTGGTATAATGAGGCACATTTTACATCTTCCTGCAACAGCAACATATTGGGGGTAAGGTGCAATCAGGGAGATTGTTGGACTATTCAGGAAGTCAGGGAGATTGCTACTATTTCAGGGAGTCTCCTGCAGAATGAGGGAAGGTAGGCACCTATGCTGTAGCACTGTTACTGGTAATGTTCATATCTAGTTGCACTTTGTCCTATGTAATAAACACTGATACACAGTCACATTTAATACAGACATTCCTGGTGTCTCCTCTTTCTTATGATGTGACATTTTACTCTTCCCACTATGCTGTGTTCTGGTGTATCCTGCAGAGCTAGACAGATTGTTTTTCATGTTACTAATCTGATTTGGTGTTGTCTGCAATATACAGTATGTGGGCAGATGTGTAGTGACTCTATTGTCAAAGTTTTACTGTTGTTTTTAAACCAGACAATGAGAGCCACTGGCACACCTATTGTAAGGATATAGGTTGCAGCGGTTGGGGCCATGTGACTGGCAGCCGGGATTCGATGTCGGGGTCCTGGCCGCCAGAATGCCAGCAGGGGGGCGGGTGCAACAAAGCCCCTTGTGGGCTCGATGCGCTCACCATGCTGCAGGCTCAGTGCCTCACTGCGTTCACCACAGGATCTATTCCCACTCTGTCATGGACAACCACAAGTGGGAATAGTCCTGGTCCCCCTGCCACATTCTGGTGGCTGGGATCTCAGCGTCAGTATGCTAACTGCCAGGATGGTAACCACATCCCATAAGGAGACCAGAAGACTTGAAATCCTCCTCCTACTCAAGAGGTTCTCAACACAATTCTCAAGGTACCCCAATGGTTAAAGTTTTAGATATAGCCATAGCTCAGCATAGAGGAGGTTAAATCAAATTGACTAAGGTACAGGGCTGGCTCTACCATTTGGTAGATTTAATCAGTTGCCTAGGGAGCCAGTACCTTGGGGGCGGGGGGGGGGGGGGGGGTTGAGGTTGCAGCCCTGAGTCTGCTTATCACACAATAAAGTATAACTCTCGGACATGCATCTTTGTTTATTTTAATGCAGACTGTGGCAGTTGAACTTCTACACAGAGAAGGGAAGGGGCCACAGTTAAGTTGCAGGGATAGTCAAGAAAATTAAACAATTACATTTACAGAGGAGAAGGTCCTAACAGAACTTTCAAAGCTGAAAGTGGACAAATCTATGGGGCCAGATGAGATACATCCAAGAATACTAAAAGAGCTTAAACAGGTGCTGGTAGCACCATTAACAGAATTATTCAAGCAGTCATTAGCTACAGGAGTAATTCCAGAGAACTGGAAAAGAGCAAACGCAGTCCTACTGCACAAAAGTGGAAGCAAGGAAGAGGCAAACAGCTACATACCAGTGAGTCTTACATCAGTAGTATGGAAATCGATGGAAACACTCTTAAAAGAAAGAGTTGTAGATAATCTCAAATCCAGCAATTTACAGCATGGATTCACTGGGGGGAGATCATGTCAAACAAACCTTATTGATATTTTTGACTGTGTAACTAAAGTGATGGCATAAGATGGAGCCGTGGATATAGCTTATCTAGACTTTAGTAAGGCTTTTGACACTGTTAAACATCGCAGACAGCTAAATAAACTCAAAATCTTGGGATTGGATACTAAGATTGTTGAATGGATACCATCTTGGTAGTAGGATAGAAAACAAAGAGTTGTAGTAAATGGAGTGCATTCACAAGAGGGAAATGTTACCAGTGGAGTACCCCTTAGACCAGTGCTTTTTAATATCTTTATTGGTGACATTGCAAATTGCATTAAAGATAAAGTATATTATTTTGCAGATGACACAAAGGTATGCAACAAGGTAAATACACAACGAGGGGTAAAACAAATGATTGAGGATCTAGGTAGACTAGAAGAATGGTCAAGAGTATGGCAATTACAGTTTAATTCTAAAAAATGCAAAATCATGCACTTGGGTCTCAAAAATCCAAAGGCTAAATATAGTATTAATGGCACTATTCTGGAAACTACTGAGGAGGAAAGGGATCTAGGAGTCACTATTTCAGGTGACTTAAAGGCAGGTAAGCAATGTAACAAAGCAATGAGGAAGGCTAGTCAGATGCTTGGCTGCATTGGGAGACGAATCAGCAGCAGAAAGAAAGAAGTAATAATGCCACTGTATAGGTCATTGGTATGGCCTCATCTAGAATACTGTGTTCAATTCTGGAGGCCATATCTTCAAAAGGATATTAATACATTAGAAACTGTACAAAGAAGGGCAACTAAAATGGTGCATGGCCTACATCACAAAACATACCCAGAAGGACTAAGAAATCTCAGTATGTATAGTTTGGCGCAGAGAAGGGAAAGGAGAGACATGATAGAAACGTTCAAATATATCAAGGGTTTTATCAAGGTCCAGGAGAGAAACATTCTCCAAATGAAGAGAAGTAATAGGACAAGAGGACATGCACGGAGACTGGAGGGAGGTAGGTTCAGGGGAAATTTGAGAAAAATTACTTTACAGAGAGGGTAGTGGACAAATGGAATAGCCTCCCATCAGAGGTGGTAGAGGCTAAGACAGTGGAGCAATTTAAACATGCATGGAATAGACATAAGGATATCCTTACAAAGAAATAAGGATCAAATAAGGTTTGAGATAAAATTATGATATACAAAGGGGCAGACTAGATGGGCCAAGTGATTCTTATCTGGCATCAAATTCTATGTTTCTACAGTATGTTAAGATGCTACCTCCACACTTTCACCTAAGGGACTGGCTAGTGGGTACTGTGTGTGTGTTTTTGGTAGGGCAGCAGACTGAAGTTTTGCTGAGGGTGTCGAGAAACCTTGCACCGTTCTGCTGAGGTACTAATTAAGTGACCTGTGGCCAAGCATATATAATCTTACAGCCTTGACTGTTGGGGTGCCTTAAGGAATGCATTTGAGAACCTCTGACCTACCCTCATCTATATTCATTAAATCCATAACGTTATCAGTGTCTCCACTTAGTCTAATAGCTGATATATGCACTAACATTGTATCTACATTACACAGTGTTAAGGGGGGTACTCACGGAGCGATATTCTAAGCAATCTGACTAGATTGCTTAGAATATCAGCATGATCGCTCCGTGTGTAGCCCCCTCAGCGATAGCGATGCGCGGCCCCGCACATCGCTATCGCTGCTGCTAGATTGGCCTGCATGCAGGCCAATCTAGCGGGTCGCTCACTTCACCCGCTGGGTGAAGTGAGCGGCCCCCCGTCTCCCCCCGCCCGCTCAGCACACATCGCGCTGTGCTGAGCGGCAGGAGAGATGTGTGCTGAGCGGTTCGCTCAGCACGCATCTCTCCTTGATCGGCCCGTGGGTACTGGGCTTTATTCTGTCAGTAATAACATCATGCTGATAAGGAGGCTGGAAATGATAAGAAATGACATAATGCAGATCCCTCATCTTCCATCAGGTTACAGTGGTGTCATCTGACTTCCTCCTGCTGTGATGATCTCTACGAAGTTATTACTACAAACCGCTCCCTGACCAGACTGGACCTGACATTAAATGATCTGAAGGACTCTGGAGTAACTGACCTGTGTGAGGGACTGAGACATCCAGCCTGTGCCGTACAAGATCTTATGTAAGAACTCTCCTAGTTTTTATGTATCTAATCTCTCAGTACAGTACATACTGTACAGTACAGTACAGGCCATTTTCCCTGAGATTTCCTTACATGCACAAATCTCTGGAAAAATGGCTGCTGCCCGGTGGGGGACTCTGGTGAGGTGAGTATTTAAAAAATGGGTGCACAGTGTGCGGTGTAGGACCCCGGGAGCCCACGTGCACTGCAAATACTGCACCCATTATAGATACGCCACTGCTCACCCCTCAAACTGGTCTTCCAAATACGGGCAGACTTAAAGTCTCCCTTTTTCACTCAATTAAAAACAAGTGCTTGGGTTATATTTCAGGAAATCTAAAATACAACCCAAGCACTTGTTTTTAATTGAGTGAAAAAGGGACTATATGTCATTGTTTTATTTGTATGATTTATGTATACCGGTATTAGGTACCTATTTACAAATTACATTAGATATCCAACCACTTGTGAAGGAAAAGTTGTAATTACTTCAAATTAGATATGAGCAGGTTCGTTTCTCGGGAACCCGAACCCACCTGAACATTGAGATCTGAGCCTGGCTCGGGACTTCCCACCTTACTCAGAGCCCAAAGCGAGGCTCAACATCATCTTCTCATTGTCAAATTCTCATGGGTTTTGGATTCCATATAAGTCCCGGTGATCGGTGACATCTTCACTCCGGCTGTGGAGAGTGTACTGAACAGACGTTCCCGTCTCCAGTACTGTGTTGTCTGGCATGCGGCGGGTGCTCTGTCTGTCTGCTGTATCTGAAAGGGGTGCTCTCTCTGCTGCATCTGAAAGGGGTACTCTCTCTGCTGTTACTGAAAGGGGTACTCTCTCTGCTGTATCTGAAAGGGGTACTCTCTCTGCTGTATCTGAAAGGGGTACTCTCTCTGCTGTATCTGAAAGGGGTGCTCTGTCTGTCTGCTATTACTGAAAGGGGTGCTCTCTCTGTCTGCTGTTACTGAAAAAAGGTGCTCTCTCTGCTGTGTCTGAAAGGGTACTCTCTCTGCTGTATATGAAAAAGGGGTGCTCTCTCTGCTGTATCTGAAACAGAGGCAGAACTCTGGGAGGCAACGGAGTCATCTGTCGCCGGGCTCCTGCTCTGAAGGGGGGCACCTCTCCTCCCATTCTGTGACACCATTGAATTAAGTTAATTGATAGCTGCCGCTATCTCTTCAGTGGCCGACTTCCTCACTGGTCCCTGCACCTTACAAATCACTCCCTCTTAATTATACTGAATATACACATTTTACAGGTGTCATACCCAGTATTAGAAACCACAACCTATTACACTGGAAGCAGACTCCTTACTGATGAAGCTATTTGCTCCTGTATAGGAAATATGAGAATTCTAACTATATGAAGATACTTCTCTGACAATTACACGTAACTTCATATAGTTATAATTCTCATGCTTCTTCTACAGGAGCAAATAACTCCATCAGTAAAGTGTCTGCTGTCAGTGTAACAGGTAATGGGTTCTAATCCTGGGTATGACTGCTAAGAAATGTGTGATTTAAAATAAAAGACAATGTATAAATACAGTATATAATTTTTTTTCAGAACACTCCATGCACGCACACACACGTGTGTGTGTGTATATATATATATATATATATATACACACACACACACATACATACATACATACATATATTTATCTTAATATAGGAAACAGGGGGGCACCAATATTTTTCTTGCCTCCGGGCAACTGTGACGAACTTACGCCACTGATCTGAAAGGGGTGCTCTGTCTGCTGTATCTGAAAGGTGTGCTCTGTCCGTCTGCTGTACCTGAAAGGTGTGCTCTGTCCATCTGCTGTACCTGAAAAGGGGGTTCTCTCTGTGTCTGCTGTTACTGAAAGGGGCGCTCTCTCTGTCTGTTGTTACTGAAAGGGGTGCTCTCTGCTGTATCTGAAAAAGTGGTACTCTGCTGCATTTGACAGGGGTGCTCTCTCTATCTGTTGTATCTGAAATGGGTGCTCTCTGCTGTATCTGAAAAAGGGGTGCTCTCTCTGCTGTATCTGGAAAAGGGGCGCTCTCTCTTTCTGTTGTTACTGAAAGGGGTGCTCTCTCTGCTGTATCTGGAAAAGGGGTGCTCTCTCTGTCTGCTGTATCTGAAAAAGGGGTGCTCTCTCTGTCTGCTGTATCTGAAAGGGTTGCTCTCTCTGTCTGTTGTTACTGAAAGGGTCTCTCTCTCTCTGCTGTATCTGAAAAAGGGGTGCTCTCTCTGTCTGCTGTATCTGAAAGGGGTGATCTGTCCGTCCATCCAGGGGTTCCATTGAAGCTAAAAACAAAACACCTAAAATTATAATTATAAAAAATATATATATATATTTTTTGTTTGTGCTGTACCCCAATGTACTATACCACTTTTATTTTATTTTCATAAATATAGTGACACTGCTGGTCAGACCGCAGTATATTATTTCCTGCTCATACACATATTGTACGACGCTGTTGGTGAAAGTCAACCGCAGTGTTCGACTACCATTTCTGACTCATACACGTATTGTGCAGTGCCGTAAGTAGACATTTTAGTGCTGTGTGCAAGAAACCGCATTGGCGATCCCCCACCCATATTTAAAATGGTATGTAGTTGATAGGCAGTGTCTAGTTAGACAGTCAATAGATACACACCATATGTTAGACAGAAGGTCGACAGGGTCCAGCACTCACAGTTCGTGGAATTACATTATCTGCCCATGCATCCACCTTCCCTTAACTACAGTATATTCATTAAATCAATAACAACATTATCAGGGACCACACCTATAGCCTAATAGCTGATATATACACCAACATTGTATCTACATTCCAAATTTTAATTGGTCAGTGATGATGTCACATTGAGTATGAGGCTGGAAATTTTAAGAAATTATCTAATGCAGATCCCTTATCTCTCACCAGGTTAGGTAGCTGTCTTCTGACCTCCGACTGCTGCGATGTTCTGAGCGCTGCTATAACTGTAAACCGCTCTCTGACCAGACTGGACCTGTCAAGGAATACTCTGCTCAACTCTGGAATAGAACTTCTGTGTGAGGGACTAAGACATCCAGCCTGTATCCTGCAGGATCTTACGTAAGCACTGTTTTAGGGGCATATAAATTTAATAGCAACATTGTATTTTATTTACAGTGCTGGGATTTTCCCGCAGCCACAAGGTTTTCCTATTCAATTCGAAGCTGTTGCAGATAAAATCCTTGTCTGCTGCGGGGTACACTGGTTTCCACAGGGAATAACATCAGGATGTAGAGTTAGATCTTGATCCAAGGCACCAACAGGCTAATGCTTTGACTGTTTCCAGGATGCACTGCACCGCCTCCTCTATAGCCCCGCCTCCTCTATAGCCCCACCTCCAGGCACTGGAGCTCAGTCCTAATAAGCGCTTTTCTGAGCAGAAAGAAGACTTCAATGGCCGTAGCACAGGCACTAGATGCCCTGGATGTAATGCTGACATTCTGTGCTGTGGCTCCCCCCAGCGGCGCTGCATACTCTCACGCCCTGGTTGCCGGGTACTTGCAGCGGAGGTGCTCCGGTCATCACAGGCACACATACCGCCACTGCTCTCCTGGATCGCATGTCCGTATTTCAGTGAGGCGGTAAGAGCAGTGGCAAATGCAGGATTTCTTTAGGGGGGTTTCCAAATGCCAGTCCACAATCTCCAACTCTGCGGAACGTTGGAGCAAATAAGGGAGTCTTAGGGAGCGGTAAAAGAACCTAGTAATGACCCTGGACATTAATGTAAACATTTTTTTACACTAGAAACTGTATGGAATACAGTATTAATATTTAACACTATAGATGATCTATAGTATAGACTGTATCAAACAAAGTGGTCATTAAAAGTTTTTACATACCATAAAACCATTAAAAGTTTTTACATACCATAATAAATAAATACACAAACATAATAGAACCAGTACTGCACTTTCTAAGCACATATTCTCCCACCTCATGGTAAGGCCCCTGTCTCTTCTTCTTGGTAGCTACTCTCTGGTCCAGTGCACTGATTGAAGACTCCGATCCACACACACAGCAAACTTGGTAGAAGAAGCTGCTACCACTGGGCACATCCATCAGCTCTGCTCTGTCCCTTACACTGCATGATGTGGCCACAGCTCTAGTAATCATATTATATACCATTGCTATTGTCATAATGTGAGCAAATTGTCAAGAGGAGGGGGGTTTCTGAGCAACCAGAATCTCCCCCCTGCATTTGCCTATGGGTTAGAGGGTCCCCCAGGAGGGACCTGCCGAAATCGCGATCCGGTCAAGTTCCCAGGAGACAGGCCGCGCCGCTGGTGTGGACACTGTGGCCGTGCAGGGACCCCACTATATCCACCAGTGCAAGGCACACAGGTCGGATTTACTAAAATGCGTTTGCTATAGGCTCCATAGTACCCAGTGGTGAAGTCCAGCAGAGGGGATAAGGCGCTGACCTGTAGCCCCGCCCCCAGCTCCAGGCGCCATCTACAGCAGGTGTTCCCGCCCTGGAGCTGCATCTCTCTCTCTCCCTCACTCCCTGTCAGTGTTTGGGTGCCATTTCACAGAGCTGCGCTGATCCTGGGACTGCTGGGCACCGTAAAGCCGCCTGTCTCATCAGCGCTGTGCATTTACAGGACACTTAAGTATTCTACATGTCGTTTAGACAGCGTTAGTTAAGAACAAGTGCATAACTATATGAATATTTAGTACAAGTATTCTGTGATATAGATCCAGTGTTTACTGTGCATTGTTACATCTGTATTCATACATATATATACAGTATATGTAGTATTACTAGTCCAGTGCAGTTTTATTGTTATATGTGATCATTTCTGCATTGTACATGTGACTGTGTGTGCCTATAGCTGCTGTGTGGTTTCCATTCTGTGTATCTCACACATATTACTATCACTATGGGGGTCATTCCGAGTTGTTCGCTCGCTACGAATTTTCACATCACAGTGATTATGGCAGAACGGGGCTAATCTGCGCATGCACCGCAATGCGCACACGCGTCATACAAGTACAAAGAGCATTGAGGTTTTGCACAGGTTCTAGCGATGCTTCCATTCACACAGCCAAACGCAAGGAGATTGACAGGAAGTGGGAGTTTCTGGGTGGCAAAAGACTGTTTTCTGGGAGTGTTTGGAAAAACGTAGGCGTGGCCACGCGTTTGCAGGGAGTGTATCTTGCGTCAATTCCAGGACCTTCATCGCAGTGATCATCGCACAGAATAAGTAACTACAGGGCTGGTCTTGTTCTGCACAAAATGTGTTTGCTGCCGCGCGGCTGCACAGGTGTTCGCACTCTTGCAAAGCGAAAATACACTCCCCTGTGGGCAGCGACTATGAATTTGCAGGGCTGCTAAAAGTAGCTAGCGATCGATCAACCCGGAATGAGGGCCTATACTCTGTACCCTGGGGGGCTAAGTGCATCAGAGTCTCATATCCCATATAGCAGTAGTTTCCAACCTTTTTTGAATCACGGCGCCCTAGAATATCAGAATTTTTTTCACGTCACCCCTAGGCCAAAGATTTCTTATTAAGAAATTTAGAAAGAAATATTACATTAAGTAGATTGCGTTTATATGTCATCCTTAGGGTCAGTTGTGTGGTGAGGGACAAGATTTGCTTCTGTTTGGCCACATATTTTATGACTGGCAGCCACCAGCACTGGTTTTGCCTATTATATTGACCATTGAATAATTTGAATTGGTCCTGGACCACCAACAGGGCACCCCTGCAAGTGTCCCGAGGCACCCCAGGGAGCCACGGGACACAGTTTGTGAACTCTGCCATATAGTGTCCCACAGGATATACTGTTTTGTATTTTTCTCAGTGTGTTTCAGTCACCTCCTACCACCTAAATCCTCTGTTTGTGCTCTGCATTTGCGGTCACATAACACAGGGGGTTATTGTCAGGTATTGTGCTTGTCTGGCTATATTGTACCGTCACACCCTATGGCTACATTCCCAATAATGTCTGCTGCATAGGCTGGGAACTCTGCGGATGCTCCTGTCTCAGGCAGTGCTGACGCCATGGTTTTACCTGAGGAAACTACTTCAGCTGATGGTTTAGGTACTGGGTGCCCTGCTCCCCCCAGTCAGCCTGCAGCACCAGTGGCTCACCAAAACCCACCTTGGGCTGCTTTTTCAAATATGCTGACTACGCTTGTAACAAGACTCATGCCCCCTTAGAGACCTCCTGTGCCATTACAGCCACATATTGTCCCTGTAGTTAATCCGCCATGGGCGGATACGCTGTCAACTCAGGTACAGCAATTAAATCAGTCCTTGGTTAAACAAAAGCCTAACCCTCGCCCTCGAAGGACCAAAGGGTAATCTAAGCGAGCCATTTCTTCCTCACAATCCACTAATGTTTCGGATACTTCATCCGATGAGGATGGGGAAGATAGTGATCCATCAGACACTGATACAGCTGCTTCTGATGAGGAATCTGCAACACAGGTTGATGTTTTCCCTGTCTAAAAAGATGCTAGCTCGTTATCCTATCTCTGCAGAGTTAAGTACCAAGTGGGAGACACGGCCACCAGTGGACTCGCATGTAGCCCGTCTTGTGGTGTCATCTACTGCCTGTCACCACCATCACATCTCTGAAGGAACTGACGGATAAGCGTGTGGAGGGCTGCTTGAAGTCTATTTACACTCTTGCAGGTGCTGTACATAGACCCACTATGCCTGGGTTCAAGCAGTTGAGGCAGAGCTACCTCTGAATTTTTCTGACAATGCCACACAATGTCTATCATATATTACCACAGCCTCTCATTACATTCAGGAGGCGGCCTCTGATGCAGGTGTTATGGCGGGCAAAGCGTTCACTACACCCATCCTGGCTCGCCGGATTCTTTGGTTACAGTCCTGGTTAGTGGACCTGGACTCTAAGAAGACCTTGGAAGAGCTCCCTTTTAAGGGAGATATACCATATATATGCCAAGACTGCGTGTCTCCCAAGTACTAATCCATCGGTTCCGAAAGGCTAAGAGTACCAACTTTCATTCCTTTCAACCTCCAGGTAAAGCAAAGGGTCATGCATACCCGAGACAAGCTCGCACTTCCAAAACCTCCAAGCCCAAACCTAAACGTTCTTGGGCCACCCGTAAGCCTGCTTCCAAATCAGACAAGCCTGCTGCATGTCGGGGCGGGCCTCCCCCTGGGGTGACCCCAGGGTGTGAGGTCTACTTCTACAGTTCGCCCAGGTATAGTTAAAGACCACTTCAGACGCCTGGGTGCGGGAAGTCGTCTCTCACGAACACGCCATCTCTTTCAAGAAACGTCCTCCTCGACAGTTTTGCTCGACGGTTATCCCTTCAGATCCGTTAAAAGCAAAAACTCTACATTTGGTTGTACAATCCCTCCTGGACACAGGAGAGATTGTGCCGGTGCCTCTGTCTCAGAGAGGCAGCGGGTACTATTCAATGTTGTTCCTAGTTCCGAAGCCGAATGGATCCTCCTGGCCCATTCTCAACCTCAATTCTTTTAACAAATTTGTGAAAGTATCCAAATTCCATATGGAAACTCTTCGCTCTATTGTGTTGGCTTTGGAGCCCAAGGATTATATGGTATCCCCGGAAATACAGGATGCTTACCTACACATACCTATTGCCATGTCGATTCAGCAATATCTGCGGTTTGCTATTGGCAACCTACATTATCAATTCCAAGCCTTGCCTTTTGGACTGACTACAGCTCCTCGGATCTTCACAGAGGTCATGGCAGTCATGACGGCCATTCTCCGTCGTCAAGGTATCAGGATCCTGCCGTATCTGGATGACTTGCTGATCTTGGTGATCTTTCCAGAGGTTCCCATTCGTCATCTGGAACAGACGTTCCAATTCCTACAAGCCCACGGGTGGCTCATCAATTGGAAGAAATCCTCACTGGTCCCTGCTCAGAGCATGGTGCACCTAGGGGCATTACTGGACACACACAACCAATGTTTGTTCTTGTCTCCAGAGAAGGTCATGAAGCTTCAGGACAAGATACTTCCTTTCTCGCCCAAGAGTGTCAATACACTCAGCAATGCAAGTACTGGGCCTCATGGTGTTGGCTTTTGATATGGTAGAGTACGCTTAATTTCATTCCTGCCCTCTGCAGAGCCTAATACTTTCCAGGTGGGACGGCCTGCCTCACCGGATTAGAACTCACATAATCTCCTTAATTCCGGAGGTTCGTCTGTCACTGACCTGGTGGCTACAGGACCAACAATTGAGCAGGGGTCATCCCTTCTGGATCTCCAACTGGGTCCTCTTAACGACGGATGCCAGTCTGCGGGGTTGGGGCGTGGTGTTGGAGTAACACTCTCTACAGGGTCGGTGGACCAGGGAGGAATCTTTCCTCCCGATAAATATTCTGGAATTGCGGGCAGTGTTCAATGCTCTGAAACTTGCCTTGCCTCTGGTATAGACCAGGCCTATTCAAGTACAGTCGGACAACACCACCACGGTGGCGTACATAAATCATCAAGGCTGCACTCGAAGCCGCAGGGCAATGATGGAAGTGTCAAAAATTCTTCAATGGGCGGAACGCCATCTGCCAGCCATATCGACAGTGTTCATTTCCGGGGGTCCTCAACTGGGAAGCGGACTTCCTCAGTCGTCAGGACGTACATGCCGGAGAGTGGAGTCTTCATCAGGAAGTCTTTCAACTCCTAGTGGACAAGTGGGGCCTACCAGATGTAGACCCGATGGCGTCTCGACACAATCACAAGGTTCTGGTCTTCGGAGCAAGGACAAGGGATCCTCAAGGAGCATTCGTGGACGCACTGGCAATTCCATGGAACTTTCGGCTGCCATACGTGTTCCCTCCAATATCACTCCTGCCCAGGGTAATTCGGAAGTTCAAGCAAGACCTTCTCGTTCAGGGCCCTTGTGTCTACAAGGATCTGGCTCGACTAGCTTTGACGGCATGGCTCTTAAAGCTTCACTCCTGAGGGCCAAGGGATTCTCTGAGGCGGTCATTCAAACTATGTTGAAAGCCTGTAAACCAGCTTCGGCTCGGATTTATTATAGGGTCTGGAATTCCTACTTCACCTTGTCTGCTGCTAAGAATTATGATGCATACAAGTTCAGCACTGCCAAACTTTTGGCTTTTCTGCAACAAGGCCTGGACTTGGGCCTTCGTCTGGCCTCCCTCAAGGTTCATATATCTGCCTTGTCGGTATGGTTTCAGAGAAAAATTGCATCATTACCTGATGTTCATACTTTCACTTAGGGTGGTTTATGGATTCAGCCTCCCTATGTCCCTCCTGTGGCTCCATGGGATCTGTCTGTTGTTCTGAATGCCCTACAAGAGTCTCCGTTTGAACCTCTGGAGTCTGCTGACCTTAAATGTCTTACCCTTAAGGTCGTGTTTCTGCTGGCTATTGCCTCTACTAGGAGGGTGTCGGACTTAGGCGCTTTGTCCTGTCGTTCACCCTTTCCGATTTTTCACCGTGACCGGGCAGTTCTTCGAACTTGCCCTGGTTATCTACCTAAGGTGGTGTCATCATTCCACCTTAACCAAGAGATTGTGGTTCCGGCCTTTATCTCTCCTGGTTTGTTCTCCACAGAGCGGTCTTTGGATGTGGTACGGGATCTCCGTATATATGTGGAGAGGACTGGCTCCGTCAGGAGGTCAGATTATCTTTTTGTCCTCTTGGTTTTCACAAGCGTGGCTGGCCTGCGAATAAGCAAACTTTGGCCAGATGGATTAGAATGGTGATTGTACAAGCTTATGCGCAGGCTGGGCTCCCAGCTCCTGCTGCTATCAAGGCCCATTCTACTCGGTCTGTTGAACCTTCTTGGGCGGCCTGCCGTGCCACGTCCCCTGAACAATTGTGCAAGGCGGCTACGTGGTCCTCAGTGAACACGTTCATCAGGTTCTATGCCTTTAATACTTCCACCTCCCAGGATGCCTCCTTTGGATGCTGGGTTCTTGTGCCCGCTACAGTGCGTCCCCTCCCATGAGGAACTGCTTTAGGACATCCCCGATGCTATTCCCTGTGGAATACCAGTGTACCCAGCTGCAGAAAAGTAGATTTATGGTAAGACTTACCATTGTTAAATCTCTTTCTGCGAGGTACACTGGTTTCCACAGGGCGCCAGCTCCTAACGCACTTAGCTTCTTTGGGTTTGTATGGCGTTAGGCGCTGCTACCTTCTCCTGTTGTGAGAATGTGGGTCTATGTGACTAACATCTATCGTCTCTCTTACCTGCTACTGCATTGGACTGGTTAACAAAACTGAGCTCCAGTGCCTGGAGGCAGGGCTATGAGGAAGCGGTGCAGTGCATCCTGGGAACAGTCAAAGCTTTAGCCTGTTGGTGCCTCGGATCAAGATCCAACTCTACACCCCGATGTTATTCCCTTTTGAAACCAGTGTACCTCGCAGAAAGAGATTTAACAATGGTAAAAATTTTGGGACTTGGGATAAATGAGTTGATTGTAGTTTTTGCTAAATTAGCAAAAACTGCTACTGATTAACTGACATGCTGGGGGCCGCCCAGCTTGTATGGCGCCACCCTGCGATGCAATCACAATTCAATTGTGATTGCATTGCAGAATTGCGAATTTGAGGTTGACCCCTGCCTGTGTGTATGCATGTGCACGGCCGCCATGTTTTCGATCAAAGGAAACGCAGGCAATGTCATAGGGCCGCCCCGAAATTGGCAATGACATGCCTGCGTTTCTTGCTCCACTCCACCCCAACAACACCACATCACCATCCCCTAATGACCGCTACCTCTCAGTCATTTCACGATCGCATCGGGATGCAATCGCATAATGAAAGTTTGCGCATGCACGAAGCACAGACGGACGAAAATCAGCTGTCTTCATTTTTTGCAAAAGAGCAATCAGCTCTGAATGACCTTAGTTCATAAGCCCTGGGACATTAATGATTAATTAGGCAACTGGCAGTGGTCAATTAGCTTAATTGGGCCAATAATTACATGTTATTATTGAGATAAAAAAATGGCAGATTACCCCAAAATCATTTTTTTTGTTTTTTTAAGCACTTTGAAGATTCAAAGTATTTATTTAAGAGCAATTTTTTTTTTTCTGCCAGCAAGGCTGGAGGGACACTAATCCATGGGATTGCCAATGGGGACAAGGGGCTGGCACTTAAATTATAACCTGTAATTTGAAAACTAAGCTCCTCACCTCACAACAGGCCAATGAAGTTTAAGTGCCTGTAGTAGTTGGGCACAGTTTCAATGGGCTCCGGTGTTAGCCTCAAGTTAGTTAGGTTTTATTTAATTGTAACTTTTTATTTTACTTCATAGTTAGTGTGTTTGTTGTATGCTGCTTGTGGATACAGTGGGAGTGTAGCAGCTGCAGAAAGTCTGACCCAGATTGCCATCATGCTGTTAGGCGCCGGGGTCCGCTCGTCGGTGCGGCCCGGCGCCTAGCAACCAGGGACGCCGTGCGCGTACAGCCGCCGGCTCCCTGGCAACGCTAGACGCCGGGCGCACGGAGCCGCTCTGACCCTAGCAACGGGGACGCCACGTTCGGGCCGCGTTCCCCGTTGCTGGGTCTGTTCTAATTATTTTATGGTGTGCTGGCCGTGCAGCTTGCAAGCTGCACGGCATTCATTGTGATTACCCAGTCTGGCTCCTGATTGGGGAGCTCTCTGTTATAGGCACCCTTTGGACTTCCCACAGACGCCGGTGATAGCTTCCTGTTTGCCTGTGTCAGTTGCAGAGAGTTCCAGTCTTGCTCAATCCGGTTGTTCCTGTCCTCAGTGGTCCTGTACTCGGAAAGTTGTCATCATTCCTGGAGTCTGACCGAGCACCTTTAACATCCTGTGGTGTTCGTGAGTCGCGGCGCAGCCGTGTGTTGCGGCTTGTCCGCTTACTGTTTATTATTTAGTATATTTGTGTTCTGGAGCTTTTGCGGAGGATTCCGCTCCCACAGATCCACTCTGGTATCCAGCGGTGCTGGATAGGAGTAACGGATCGGTGGATCCTTGGTTGTCCTTTTCCCTGGCGGCTAGTCCGCACATACCTTTGGTTTAAGTTAGTTAGCTTGTAACCCCTGGCCTGGTTGCTTAGTCAGAGGGCCCCTTGTTATCACCCTGTCTCGGATTTCCCTTTGTCTCCCATTAAGACCTGAGGGGGCATCGGGGTTGGGCAGACATAATCCGCCCTTCGAACGCGGCTGCCATGGGCTCAAGCAACCATAGTCTCGCAGGGGATTTCTGATAACACGGGCGAGACAACGGAGTTAGGGCGCCAGGGGTTACTAGGCTCTCCTGCTCCCACTACCAGCAGATCTTCCCTGTACTCAGACCTCTGCCATAAGATCTCCTCTGGTCTGGAGTTCGGGAATCATAACATTATCACCGGCCAGACAAAAAAAAAAAAAATTAAAAGGAGTTAATTTTTTTTCACTTATTCAGTTGGGAGATTTTGTCGGCCTCATGAATCCCACCGGTGTTGGGCCAA
Source organism: Pseudophryne corroboree (assembly GCF_028390025.1). NCBI lineage: Eukaryota > Metazoa > Chordata > Amphibia > Anura > Myobatrachidae > Pseudophryne > Pseudophryne corroboree. The sequence goes on along the minus strand of NC_086446.1, from coordinate 79,018,648 downwards.
ATCCTGGCCAACTTCTAGTTAGTCAGATTCAAGAACTTACTCAGATGGTTCAGGATCTGTCCCTCCGGGTGAGGTCACAGGAAGATCTGTTACGGACTTCCCCGAGGGTCATCCCTGAACCAAAAATGCATCTGCCTGACCGTTTTTCTGGGGATAGAAAACAGTTTTTTAATTTTAAAGAGTCTTGTAAACTTTATTTTCGTTTAAGACCAGTCTCCTCAGGTACGGAGGCTCAGCGGGTTGGAATTATTATTTCTCTGCTTCAGGGGGATCCTCAGACCTGGGCTTTTGGTTTAAAGACAGACGATCCGGCCTTATTGTCTGTAGACGCCTTTTTAAAATCTTTAGGGCTATTGTATGACGACCCTGATAGAGAGGCGTCCGCTGAGAGTCAGTTGCGTGCTCTCAGACAGGGTAGGAATCCCGCAGAGATTTATTGTACGGAGTTTCGCCGTTGGTCGAACGACTGTGGATGGAATGACCCAGCCTTACGCAGTCAGTTTCGCCTCGGCTTATCTGAATCTATAAAAGACAGTCTCCTTCAGTATCCCGCTCCTGAGACTCTCGATAAACTCATGGAGCTCTCTATTAAGATAGATCGTCGGCTCAGAGAGCGGAGGGCTGAAAAAGGAGCATCTGTCGGATCTACTCCTTGTGTTTTTTCCATTCCTGTGGACATGGAGGAGCCTATGCAGATAGGTCTCTCCAAATTGTCTCCTGAAGAAAGAACCAGGAGGCAAAATTCTGGTCTTTGTTTATACTGTGGAGGTAAGGGACATTTTGCCCGTAATTGTCCGAACAAGTCGGGAAACTTCCCGACCAAGTGAGTTGTGAGGGGGTTCACTTTGGTCTGCAGCTTATCTCCTCAAATAATTCACTGTTAGTTCCTGCTAAAGTTTCCTTTGGCAGCCTCTGTTCCTCGGTCTCTGCTTTTGTGGACAGTGGAGCTGCAGGGAACTTTATGGATTTAACATGGGCCAAGGCCTTAGGTATTCCTCAGTTAACCTTGGGTAGGTGTGTCACCATGCATGGTTTAGATGGGAGTCCCTTGTCCAATGGGGTTATTTCTCTCTGTACACCTCCTGTTTTACTTTCGGTAGGAGCTCTGCATTCTAAAAAGATTGAGTTTTTCCTTACCCATTGTCCAGCAGTTCCTGTGGTTCTGGGTCACCCTTGGCTGGCCTTTCATAATCCCATCATTGATTGGCAGTCGGGGGAGATCTTACAATGGGGTACCATCTGTAATAAAGAATGTATTACGCTTCCTATCCGAGTAGCTGCCGCCGTTCCCGCACCCATTCCTGTGGAATACCAGGATTTTGTTGATGTATTTTCCAAGGGCAATGCGGATATTCTGCCTCCCCATAGGCCTTATGATTGTGCCATTGAGCTAATTCCTGGTGCCACGTTGCCTAAAGGAAGGTTATATGCATTGTCTGGTCCTGAAACTGTGGCCATGAATGAGTATGTGAAAGAAAGCCTTGGGAAAGGATTTATCAGGCCATCTAAATCCCCTTTAAGTGCAGGTTTCTTCTTCGTAGAGAAGAAGGATGGTTCACTTAGACCCTGCATTGACTTTAGAGCTTTGAATAAAATCTCAGTAAAGAATACTTACCCTCTGCCGCTGATCTCTGTCCTCTTTGATCAGCTACGTTCGGCTGTGATTTTTTCTAAGATTGACCTGAGAGGAGCATATAACCTCATCAGAATCAAGTCAGGGGATGAGTGGAAAACGGCATTCAGTACTCAGTCAGGCCACTACGAGTATCTGGTTATGCCATTTGGCCTGTCTAACGCTCCGGCAGTTTTCCAGGATCTCATTAACGATGTGCTCCGTGAGTTTCTTGGAAGGTTCGTTGTAGTCTACTTAGACGATATTTTGATTTATTCTGACTCTGTAGAACAACATGTTACCCAGGTGCGTCAGGTTCTAAAAAAATTACGTGAAAATCACCTATATGCCAAGCTTGAGAAGTGTGAATTTCATGTCACGGAGGTATCCTTTTTAGGGTACATTATTTCCCCTCGGGGATTCTGTATGGAACCAAAGAAGCTCCAAGCCATCCTTAGTTGGGCGCAACCCACCAACTTAAAAGCAATTCAGCGCTTTTTAGGGTTTGCGAACTACTATAGAAGATTTATTCACTCCTTCTCTGACCTAGTTGCTCCCATTGTGGCACTGACTAAGAAGGGAGCAGATCCTACCAATTGGTCACATGAAGCTGAGTTATCTTTTCAGGCCTTGAAACAAGCCTTTGTCTCAGCCCCTGTCCTCAGACATCCCAACCCAGAATTGCCTTTCATTGTTGAGGTTGATGCCTCGGAGGTTGGAGTAGGGGCTATCCTATCTCAGAAGGATCCGGATTCCCTCGAATTACATCCTTGTGCCTTTATGTCCAGGAAATTCTCATCTGCAGAATCCAACTACGATGTTGGTAACCGGGAATTGCTGGCTATTAAATGGGCTTTCGAGGAGTGGAGGCATTGGCTTGAAGGAGCGACTCATACCATTTCAGTTTTGACTGATCACAAAAATCTTCAATACATTGAATCAGCTAAACGACTGAATGCCCGGCAGGCTCGTTGGGCTTTATTTTTTACTCGTTTCAAATTTATTATCACCTTCAGGCCAGGTTCCAAGAATACTAAGGCAGATGCCCTGTCACGCAGTTTTCTTCCAGTTCAAGACAACAGTCCTGTTACTCCCATACTTCCGTCTTCAGTCATTCGGGCAGGCCTCACACAGGATGTATTTACCCAGTTAAAGCTGCTTCAACATCAAGCTCCTGGAAATACTCCTGCTGGTCGTCTTTTTGTCCCTGAGTTTTTGAGAGCAACTGTTTTGACGGAGTTTCATGATAGCAAAGTTGCCGGGCATCCGGGAATCGCTAAGACTTTGGAATTAGTCTCCCGCTCTGTATGGTGGCCTGGTCTTTCCAAAGACATTAAAGAGTTTGTTTTTTCGTGTTAGGTCTGTGCACAGCATAAAGTTCCTCGTTCTTTGCCTATCGGTCAACTTATGCCCTTGAATGTTCCTCTTAGGCCATGGTCGCATATCTCCATGGATTTTGTGGTGGACCTCCCTCTGTCAGCCGGATGCCGAGTCATATGGGTGGTAGTGGACCGTTTTAGCAAAATGGCCCATTTCATTGCTCTTCCCCGATTGCCATCTGCCCAGGGATTGGCAGTCTTGTTCCTCCGCCATGTTTTCAGACTCCATGGCTTACCCACTGATATTGTTTCTGATCGGGGTCCACAATTCATTGCACAATTTTGGAAGTCTTTTTGTGCTTCATTAAAGATGAAATTATCTTTAACGTCTGGCTATCATCCCCAATCCAATGGGCAGACTGAGCGAGTTAATCAATCTCTAAAACAATATTTGCGTTTGTACTCGGCCAAACTCCAAAATGACTGGTCTGAGTTTCTTCCATTGGCGGAGTTTGCTTATAATAATGCCTGTCATTCTTCCACCAATGTGTCTCCATTTTTTGCAGTTTTTGGTTTTCACCCCAGGGCTAATTCATTTTTTCAACATTCCTCTGTCTCCTCACTGGCCCTGACCTCTCATCTTAGACTCATTTGGAGAAAAGTACACCTGGCTCTCAGAAAAGCGGCATTCCGGGAAAAAAGATTTTCTGACAGGCTCCGGCGGCCGTGCACTTTTAAAGTAGGAGATAGGGTGTGGTTGTCGACTCGCAACATTAAACTTCGACAAACCTCAGCCAGATTGGGTCCTAAATTTATTGGACCATTTCACATTATCAAAAAAGTCAATCCAGTTGCTTTCCGGTTACGTTTACCAAAAACTTTACGGATCGGAAATACCTTCCATTGCTCATTGCTGAAACCATATGTTTCGTCCAGTAGATTTCCTCGTAAAATATCTCAGGGGAGATCACCAATAAATGTACTGGGTCAGCAGGAGTTCCGGGTTGAGAAGGTTCTCGATTCCAAGTTTTCCCGGGGTCGGCTTTATTTTTTGGTACATTGGAGAGGTTATGGGCCAGAGGAAAGGTCTTGGGTCCTGGATGAGGATCTTCATGCCCCGAGGCTCAAAAGGGCATTTTTTCGAGAATTTCCTCAGAAACCTGGCTTTAGGGGTTCCTTGACCCCTCCTCAAGGGGGGGGTACTGTTAGGCGCCGGGGTCCGCTCGTCGGTGCGGCCCGGCGCCTAGCAACCAGGGACGCCGTGCGCGTACAGCCGCCGGCTCCCTGGCAACGCTAGACGCCGGGCGCACGGAGCCGCTCTGACCCTAGCAACGGGGACGCCACGTTCGGGCCGCGTTCCCCGTTGCTGGGTCTGTTCTAATTATTTTATGGTGTGCTGGCCGTGCAGCTTGCAAGCTGCACGGCATTCATTGTGATTACCCAGTCTGGCTCCTGATTGGGGAGCTCTCTGTTATAAGCACCCTTTGGACTTCCCACAGACGCCGGTGATAGCTTCCTGTTTGCCTGTGTCAGTTGCAGAGAGTTCCAGTCTTGCTCAATCCGGTTGTTCCTGTCCTCAGTGGTCCTGTACTCGGAAAGTTGTCATCATTCCTGGAGTCTGACCGAGCACCTTTAACATCCTGTGGTGTTCGTGAGTCGCGGCGCAGCCGTGTGTTGCGGCTTGTCCGCTTACTGTTTATTATTTAGTATATTTGTGTTCTGGAGCTTTTGCGGAGGATTCCGCTCCCACAGATCCACTCTGGTATCCAGCGGTGCTGGATAGGAGTAACGGATCGGTGGATCCTTGGTTGTCCTTTTCCCTGGCGGCTAGTCCGCACATACCTTTGGTTTAAGTTAGTTAGCTTGTAACCCCTGGCCTGGTTGCTTAGTCAGAGGGCCCCTTGTTATCACCCTGTCTCGGATTTCCCTTTGTCTCCCATTAAGACCTGAGGGGGCATCGGGGTTGGGCAGACATAATCCGCCCTTCGAACGCGGCTGCCATGGGCTCAAGCAACCATAGTCTCGCAGGGGATTTCTGATAACACGGGCGAGACAACGGAGTTAGGGCGCCAGGGGTTACTAGGCTCTCCTGCTCCCACTACCAGCAGATCTTCCCTGTACTCAGACCTCTGCCATAAGATCTCCTCTGGTCTGGAGTTCGGGAATCATAACACATGCAGCCACATTTTAAAGATTTTGTAGTGCCATCCAGCACTTGGGTGCCAAGGCACCAGCGAAACCTAAAGCCTCACAGGGTCTCTGTACATCCAGCTGTGTTATCAGTAGGAAGGTGTTTGCTCCAGTTCAGAGACAGTTAGATGGATTTGTCTTCTGACAACTAGATGGTGGGTATAATCTCCGGAGGTTACATCATCACCTCAAAAGACCATCACAGCATTTTTTCACCACTGATCTTCTTGGGTATGTGGAGAAAAGGGTGGCATTGTATCAGATTATAAATTCTCTCCTCAAGCATCATTGAGCCTGTTCCAGCACTGGCATAGAAACTAGGATTTTTGGTCCAACTTATTCCTCAGTCATAAAACGCATGGCTCATTGCAGCCAATCTTTAATCTTCATGCTTTGAACACCAGGTTGTGGGTGGATCATATTCGAATGGAATCTATCCAATCAGTGATCCACGGCTTGGAGTCCAATGTATTTTTTACCTCATTGGATGTGAGGAATGATTTTCTTCATGTTTTTATTTTGGCAGGTCAGTTTTATTTGCTCTGTTTTAACAGTAGAAATCGATCACTATCAATTCCAGGCCCTGCCATTCCATATAGACATAACTGCACATTTCCTCCAAAAACATGTCAGTAATGGTGATCTTCATGCACAAGGAAGGTATGATGACAGGAAGACTGATTTAGTTTCATGCTCCAATAGCTTCTAGATTATATGGTACAGGTGCTTCAGGATCACGGTTGACTCCTGACTTTCTGACTGGCCTTGCAACCTTGTCAGCATCTTCTGTTCCTGCAGGTGGTCTTCAACAACTCTTTCCAGCTGTTAGGGTCTCCTGCCCTGTGCTGCCACGTCGTCATGGCAACCGGGAGACAAGTGCTAGCGGAGTAACCTGAGCGCAGCTGATACTCCGGTTCGGGTCTTTTGCTGTGCAGTGGTTACAGGCTCTGTGCAAGGCAGGGGATCCGGTGCTGGTTTTTGTGCTCACAGTCTGTGAGGTTTGAGTGGGGCGTGGACAGCACCTGCTTTATAAACCCTCTTCTCAGGTTAAGCAGATGCTGCTGTATCTTTGTTGGTTAGTCACTTTCTGAAAGTTAGCCAGTACTGTGTAACTTTGTATTTGTTTGTTGCTTACTGCAAATAGGCCTTGGGATTTGGTACTACACTCTGCCAATCCAGACCTAGCAGTAAGACTGGAGTCAGTCGTTTAACTTGCTGGGGTTCTTTTGCTACTCTGTGAACTTAGCAAGTTTGCGGCTGTATTCTCAGACTTGCCTGCCAAAATCCTTTCTCACTGTGCAAGGTGTTCAGGTGTCAGTTTAGTGGCAGTAAGCTGAACCTGTGCACTGCAAGTGAGGACTAGGATTGTGGAGACTCTCCTTGTGTCTATTATTCCATCTCTGACCAAGGAGTTTACTGCCACACCCGTTGGTAACCCTTTAGGGTTTTGCTGTTGCCCTTAGCAACAGCATTTCGGGTTCTCTACGTATTAAAACACAACATCTCGCTTCTTTACATCTGAGCATTCCTAATACTAGGGAGACACCTAGTTTCTTAGCCTCTGGGCTTTTCTGTTCACTTTGTGTTTATTTTGTTACCCTATCACCTTCTGTGTACGTAATGTCATATTCCCCAGTCTGTCTGTGAGTTCATTTGTTTTGCATCCCTCTCCGTTCAGACACCAGTACATTCCTGCAGGCACTGGTGTGCATAACATATTCAGCAGCCCAATACTCCTGTTGAAATTTTGTGGGAATACGGAGCATACCCCTCAAAATACTTTGCAACAGGTGGTCGATCAGGTGCAGGTCTTGACTCGACAATTTAATGATTTGTCCATTAAAATGCACACCTCCCAGGCCGCTGGCGGATCTCCCGCAGCAGCAGCACCTTCAGGGGTTAAGGAGCCGAAAGTAAATCTCCCGGATCGTTTTTCTGGAGATCGCTTGCAGTTCTTTTGTTTCAAGGAGAGCTGCAAGCTATATTTCCAGCTTAGGCCTCAGTCTTCTGGGTCGGAGATTCAGCGGGTGGGCATAGTGATTTCCTTGCTACAAGGAGACCCACAGGTCTGGGCATATGGGTTGCAGCCTGACTGTCCGTCGCTTAAAAGTGTTGATGCTTTTTTTACGGCACTGGGCATGTTGTATGATGACCCTGACAAGACGGCCTCAGCCGAGGCTCAGATTTCGATCCTTAAGCAAGGGCGAAGGCCAGTTGAGGTTTACTGTACGGAGTTTCGGAGGTTGGCCCATGATACCCAGTGGAATGACCCAGCCCTGAGACACCAGTACCGAAGAGGTCTTTCTAACCAGATAAAAGACCAACTGGTACAATATCCCTTGCCTGATAGCTTGGATCAGCTCATGCAGTTATCCATCCGGGTGGATAGACGGCTGAGAGAGCGTAGGCTTGAAAGGGAGACCGAGGTTTCTTTCTTTCCCAAGGGAACCTCAGACTCTGGGGAATTTTCCGAGGAGCCTATGCAGATTGGGGCTACCCGCCTCTCCTCGCGTGAGAAGACGCGGAGGAGACAACAGGGGTTGTGTTTGTACTGTGGGAATAAAGGTCATGTGGTAGTATCATGCCCAGAGAAGCCGGAAAACTTCAGGGCCTGAGGGTGATGGGAAATATCCTGTCAGGCCAGAAGTCAGAATTTCCCAAGAAGACTTTTATCATTCCGGTGACTTTGAAGATCCTCGGTCAAACTGTCAAGACTGAGGCCTTTGTGGACAGTGGGGCCGACGGGGTTTTTATGGACCGCCAATTCGCCCTGAAACACCTCTGTTCTCTTAGTACCCCTGGCATCGGAAATTGAGATCTGTGGGTAAAACGGGGAACCATTATCCCAGGGTAAAATTACCTCTTGCACTAGCCAGATTTCTTTGTTTATTGGAGCCACACACTCTGAAAAATTGTCCTTTTATGTGACTGTCTGTACTTTTGCCCCATTGGTGTTGGGGTTACCCTGGTTAAGAGCCCACAATCCTCAATTTGACTGGGTCTCTGGGGAGATTCTTAGTTGGGGTACGGATTGACAGGAAGACTGATTTAGTTTCATGCTCCAATAGCTTCTAGATTATATGGTACAGGTACTTCAGGATCACGGTTGACTCCTGACTTTCTGACTGGCCTTGCAACCTTGTCAGCATCTTCTGTTCCTGCAGGTGGTCTTCAACAACTCTTTCCAGCTGTTAGGGTCTCCTGCCCTGTGCTGCCACGTCGTCATGGCAACCGGGAGACAAGTGCTAGCGGAGTAACCTGAGCGCAGCTGATACTCCGGTTCAGGTCTTTTGCTGTGCAGTGGTTACAGGCTCTGTGCAAGGCAGGGGATCCGGTGCTGGTTTTTGTGCTCACAGTCTGTGAGGTTTGAGTGGGGCGTGGACAGCACCTGTTCACTTTGTGTTTATTTTGTTACCCTATCACCTTCTGTGTACGTAATGTCATATTCCCCAGTCTGTCTGTGAGTTCATTTGTTTTGCATCCCTCTCCGTTCAGACGCCAGTACATTCCTGCAGGCACTGGTGTGCATAACACCAGCAAGTATTCTTACCGGAGTCCAAATCATGGATCCTACAGAACTTGGCCGCATCGGTTCTGTCAGTATCTCGTCTGTCGATCTTATTGTGCATTGTTATTGTTGTTAAGCACAATGGTCCACAACTTGAAGACTATTTAGTTTTCCAGGTTCCAATTGCAGGAATTTCAGGAGGAAATTCTCCAAAATTAAATGGGGTACTCAGCATCACTTGCATATGGTTCTCATTCTGTCTGTCAGAATTCATCACTCTACATTGGTTGCTGGTTTCCAATTATCTCCTCCAACGACGATTCTTGGTCACTCCGACTTGGGTCATTGTGACCATGGACGCGAGTCTCCTTAGCTGGTGTGCTGCATAATTATATCTTAAGCTCCAAGACTTTTGTGTACATTTGAAAACAACTCTTCCAAAGTACTCGAGCTACTAGCCATCTTTATGGCTCTCTTGGAAGCTCAGTCTGTCCTAGCCATCTGGCCTGTGCGTAATCAGTCAGACAATGCCAAGGCAGTGGCATATGTAAATAAGAAAGTGCAAACAGCATGGGAGCAAGGGCAAAGGCAGCCTGAATTCTGTTCTTGCCAGAGGCCTTTATTCCAGCACTCTCAGCAGTGTTCATAATGGGAGTGGAAAATTCAAAAGCAAACATCCTCATCAGAACTGTATTGTCCCAGGAGAGTATTGTCCCTAACCATAGGTCTTACAGCAGTTAGTTTGGTAGTGGGACTTTACGCAGGTAGATCTTATGGTCTCCAGACAATACTTCAAGGTTCCAGGGTTTTTTTTAGAAATCAAGGGACCCAATGGCTTTTGCTGTGAATGCCATGATGTTTCAGTGGGTTTTTCATTTAACTTATCTGGTTTCCCTGATCCCAATATTGCCTCAGGTACTCAAGTGGATCAAGGATCAATGAAGGATGGTAATCCTAGTGTGGTCCAGACTGACCACACAGGTCATGGTACGCAAACATTCTCAAACTATTGGTGGGTTCAGAGTGATGTCTTCCACTATGTCTAAATCTGCCCTACGGGCTCCGTTTCTGCACTCGGGCCATCATTAATTTGTTTAACTGTCTGGCTTTTGAACCAAATCTTCAACAGTTAGACATCTGTGCCAATAAGAACTATATTGCATGTACAAACTCACCAGATGGTCTCAATGAAGCAATTGAACTTAATAGTGTCATCCAGGTTTATGGGGGGATTTCATGGGGATCTTGGGGACTATACCTGTTCAGTATCCCTCCTTTGCGCTTGCCTCTAATTAATTTATTCCCATGTGAATTCGTGTATATATTCAGTTCCTCATCCTTTCCTTATAATTTATTTATATCGAAGAATATTATTACTTCTCTGTAGTATATAATAAAAATGTATATGGTTCCCTTTTCCCAAACTCAACTTGCCATAATCAGGGTCTCTTTATATTGTATTAGGGATATAATATCTATGAGTGTAACTGTACAGTATGATAGCTACATCCATGCCACCCTATATAGATATACGATACATGTCTAGCAATCTTTGGTCATTCTGTTCCTATAAATGGAATATAGGCAATGTATATAGCAGTGCTTTATCCATTATGTGCATTCATTAAGTAAGATCAATAGAGATACAGTACTATTCCTCAGAAATTTTTGTATTCCCTATAAGAATGTATATACTGTATCCGTACACACATTGAATTGGTTACAAATATACCCTTTCCTCTATGTATAACTTTCTCTAACTTCCCAGTGGATACTGGGGAATATACTTTAGTACCGTAGTGTATAGATCGGATCCATTAGAACCTGGCACTTTAAGAATTAATTAGTGTGTGCTGGCTCCTCCCCTCTATGCCCCTCCTAGCAGACTCAGTTTAGAAAATGTGCCCAAGGAGCCAGGTGCATTGTCTGGGAGCTCCAGGGAGTTTTCTTCAGACTTTGTTAGTTTTTTTCAGGCAGCACTGGTTCTTATCCCCGCTGACAGGGCACAGAGCTCCTGAGGTGCTGTTTCTCACACTCCCAGAGTGTGAGCCCATGCTGGCAGCATGCTGCCACCCCTAACAGATGCCGAAGACAAACGCGGTGCGGTGAGTGTTACACCGGGGTCCCGGTTATCGGGTCCCCGGTGACAATGGCGGCATAAGGGTATGGTGATCACGGGCCACAAGCTGCGGTGCCCGCTGCGAGCCATGGTCAAATGGTCTGAAAATATAGTGAGTGGGTTTGACTCCCTGCCCCACGGGGAGATCATTACCCTACTGCAACACATCCAGGATGTGGCTAACTTTATGAGTGAAGCCGTTAAGGAATTATGTCTCATCAATGGCCATACCACGGCTAAGGCGGTCTCGGCCCGCAGGGCTTTGTGGCTACAACAATGGCCAGTGGATGCTGATTCCAAAAAAGGTGTAGTAAGCCTTCCTTTTACAGGGGATGCTCTATTTGGAGAGGAGCTGTTCAAGAGGATCTCTCAGACAATGGCAGGTATGTCTACCTATCTGCCTTCTGCTGCACCTCCTGCTAGACATCCCTACCCTGGGCCCTCATTGCAGCTCTTTCATGCGGCAAGATTCAGAGGCAGAGCCAGAGGTGCCTCCAATGCTGCTAGAGGATCTCGCGGTAAGTCCCATAAGCCAGCGGCTGCTGGATCTCTGGATCAGTCCTCCGGATCCTCATTCACAAAGCCCTCCGCATGATGGTTGGCCCCAGCATCAAGGCCAGGTCTGGGCACTGTCCTGCCGGGATCCTTGGGTGAGGGACCTCATATCCCAAGGATACCAGTTGGAGTGTTAAGCACTACCTCCTCACAGATTCTGTAAGTCAAGCTTGCCAGCTTCACCCGTAGCAAGGGTTACCTTGCAAGACGCCATTCAAAAACTACTACAAACTGAGGTTGTTGTCCCAGTACCTGCTCCATTACACAAACAGGGGTTTTACTCCAGTCTGTTTGTTGTTCCGAAACCGGACAGTTCGGTTCGGCCCATCTTGAAAAAGAAATCTCTGAACCCATACCTACGTGTGTTCAAATTCAAGATGGAATCACTGCGTGCGGTGGCTCACAGTTTGGTGGAGGGGGAATTCCTAGTATCCCTGGATGTCAAGGATTCTTTCCTGCATATTCCCATTTGGACTCCCCATCAGGCTCACCTGCGGTTCGCTCTGCTGGACAACCACTTCCAGTTTCAGGCATTACCTTTCAGTCTCTCCACAGCTCCGAGGGTATTCACGAAAGTCATAGTTGAGATGATGCTGCAATTGCGCAAAATGGGTGTCAACATAGTCCCCTTCTTGGACGATCTCCTGATAAAGGCTATGTCCAGGGAACGACAGCTTCACAGCATCGACCTGATGACTCGCCTGCTTACGGATCATGGGTGGATCCTAAATTTCCAGAAATCTCACCTGGAACCATCACAAAAACTTCACCTGGGAATGATACTGGACACAGTGTCTCAGTAGGTGTTCCTTCCTTTAGACAAGGCCTTGACTATACAGGCTATGGTCCACTCGGTGCTCAGGCCCGCAAGATTTCAATTCATCTTAGCATTCGATTACTGGGCAAGATGGTTTCCTCATATAAGGCCATCCAGTACAGCAGGTTTCATACCCGTCCGTTCTAGCTGGATCTGCTGGACAAATGGTCAGGGTCTCACCTACACATGCACCTGATGATTACTCTGTCGCCAAAATCACGGATTTCCCTGTTATGGTGGCTGCAGATCCCTCATCTTGTGGAGGATAGGAGTTTCAGTATCCAGTCATGGATACTGCTGACAACGAACACCAGCCTCCGAGGATAGGGGGCTGTGACCCAAGGGGCCCAGTTCCAGGGGAAGTGGTTAAGTATCTGCACTCCCGATAAATGTATTGGAACTAAGGGCAGTTTACAATGCTCTCCTGCAGTCCTCTCTTCTCCGAAAATCAAACCATCCAGGTCTAGTCAGACAACGCCACGGCGGTGGCGTACATAAATCGACAGGGAGGAACAAAAGACAGGGCCGCAATGCGAGAGGTGTCCAGGATACTCCTCTGGGCAGAGGCCAATGCAAGGGCCATCTCGGCCATCTTCATTCTGGGCGTGGACAATTGAGAAGCGGACTTCCTCAGCAGGCACGATCTTCATCCAGGAGAATGGGGCCTTCATCCTCAGGTGTTTCAACAACTGAGTCACCGGTGGGGCTGTCCACAGATAGACCTGATGGCTTCTCGTCTCAACAAGAATCTCCATTGTTACTGTTCCAGGATGAGGGATCTGTAGGTCGCGGCAGTCAACGCTCTGACAGCACTGTGGACTTACCAGTTTGTATACCTGTTTCCGCCAATCCCTCTCATTCCCAGAGTTCTAAAACAACTCAAAAGGGAAAGAGTTCAGGCAATGCTGATTGCCCCAGATTGGCCCTGACAGGCCTGGTATGCAGACCTTCTGACGATGTCTCTGGGGGACCCCCGGCCTCTGCCGCTTCTCAAGGTCCTCCTTCAGCAAGGACCGTTTGTCTATCCAAACTTACAGTGGCTACGTTTGACGGCTTGGAGGTTGAGAGGGAAATTCTAGCCAGAAAAGGTCACCCCCTCCAAGGTTATTTCTACTATGGTCTAGGCCAGGAAGGTGGTTATGTCAAACCATTACCATCGCATATGGAAAAAATAGGTTTCTTGGTGTGAGAGTAGAAAATATTCTCCTGTGGAGTTTAGACTGGGTCGTTTCCTACTCTTCCTGTAAGTAGGTGGGCCTACGCTTGGGCTCTATCAAAGTCCAGATTTCGTCTCTCTCCATCTTCTTCCAAAAACAGCTTGCTGTTATGCTGGAAGCACAGACATTCCTGAAGGGTGTTCTTCACATTCAACCACCCTTTGTTCCTCCCACAGCTCCATGGGATCTCAATGTGACCTTTCTCCAAACTGGTTTGAACCCTTGCAGAGGGTGGAATTGAAATATCTTACATGGAAGACTGTCATGTTGCTGGCATTAGCCTCTGCAAGACGCACGTCAAAATTGGGGGCCTTATCCTGTATTTTATATTTTATGAGGATAGGGCTGAGCTCAGGACTCGCCCGCAGTTTTTGCCAAAGGTGGTGTCGGTCTTTCACGTGAATCAGCCCATAGTGGTTCCAATACTGGCTGACACATCCATTGCTCCAAAATCCTTGGACGTGGTGCGGGCTTTCAAACTTTATGTAAAGAGGACTGCTCGTCATAGGAAATCTGACTTGCTTTTTGTCCTTTTATGATGCTACCAAGATTGGTCGTCCTGCTTCTAAAAAGTCAATTGCTCATAGAATTTGTCGACAGATAAGAACCACTTGGCCCATCTAGTCTGCCCCCTTTTTTTTTTTTAATCTCTAACCTTAATTGATCCTTATTTCTTTGTAAGGATATCCTTATGTCTATCCCATGCATGTTTAAATTGCTCTGTCTTAGCCTCTACCACCTCCGATGGGAGGCTATTCCACTTGTCCACTACCCTTTCTGTGAAGTAATTTTTCCGCAAATTTCCCCCTCCCCCCTGCTCATTGGCTCAGGTTGACCATTCGACAAGCCTATTCTTCGGCAGCATTACCGCTGCCGAGTTCTATCCAGGCCCACTCCACTAGGTCAGTGGGTTCTTCCTGGGTGGCTGCCCGGGGTGTCTCGGCCTTACAGTTATGCCGTGCATCTACTTGGTCTGGTTCGAACACATTTGTGAAGTTTTATAGGTTCGACACCTTGGCCAGAGATGAACTTCAGTTTGGTCAGGTGGTTTTGCAGGGGTCTCAGCACTCTCCCACCCGTTCTGGGAGCTTTGGGACTTCCCCGTGTTACTAGAGTACATTCCCCAGTATCCACTAGGACGTTAGAGAAAATAGGAATTTAATACCTACCGGTAATTCCTTTTCTCGTAGTCCATAGTGAATAATGGGCGCCTGCCTCAGTGCTTCAAATTCCTGCTTACAAGGTTGTTCTTGGTTGGGTCTGCTGTTGCTGTCCCTGTTCCATGTTGGGTTAGCTTTGCTATCCTTTATTGGAGTTAGCGTGGCTATCCTCTGTTCTGGTTAGTAATGCTATCCGTTACTATTGTGTGTTTGTTCGTTACCTCACCGCTATGTTATGTATATATCAGTGACGTGCGGTGGGGTGAGGCAGAGCCTTCCCTGTCATACTAACATTTGTGCCAGAGTTTTGACTGTATAAAGTATGTGAAAAATACAAAGAATGTTTTAAATATCTTCTTTGCATTATTCTAATAATTTTTATAGCCAAAACTCTGGAGTAAAAAGTCTATGGCTGGCTATTTTTTCCACACATCTCTAATCAAAACTCACCAAATTTCCAGGAGTTTATACTGCTGCACCTGTGTATAATGCCCAGATGTACGCTACGGCTCATACTGTATATTGCTTGTAAATCTGGCTCTGGTGCCAACCAGTGCCTCCTGAGCTATTTAGCTCACTGCACGTCCCTGGTATATATCCTTCTCTCACAGTATGTCCGTCTGCTAGGAGGGGCATAGAGGGGAGGAGCCAGCACACACAAATGAATTCTTAAAGTGCCAGGCACCAATGGACACGATCTATACCCCACGGTACTAAAGTACATTCCCCAGTATCCACTAAGGACTACGAGAAAAGGAATTACCGGTAGGTATTCAATTCCTATTTTTTTCTATTATACAGCAGCTGTATATTAGCCTTAAATGTTTATAGAATTTTGAGATATAAATGTTTCTGAGAAACTGGATTAAGTAATTATCTAAAGGATATATCTATTTATTATATACATCGTTGTTTTAATCTTTCACCAATTGCCTATTATGATATTTGTAATTATATTGAAAGAATGTTTCTTTCTATGTGAATTTTTTTTACTAATTGTGTTTATAGACGGTGTGAATGTCTGCATGTTTTGTAGACACTACAGGTGTTAGAACTTAAATTGATTATTAAGGAGAGGTGGATATATAGTCCCTATCGGATACTACCACCTCATTATGACAAAGCTGTAGGTTACAGGAAACGTGTTAGGCATCCTCCTGAACTGTGGAACCTACAGGTGCGTGCGGTGGGGTGAGGCAGAGCCTTTCCTGTCATACTAACATATATGTCTGAGTTTTGACTATGTAAAGTATATGAAAAATACTAGGAATATATACATATATAGAAATATCTTCTTTGTATTATTATAATCATTTTTATAGTCAAAACTCTGGAGTAAAAAGTCTATGGTAGGTGAGGTGCCTACCTTTTCCGCACATCTCAAAACTCGCCAAACTTCCAGCAGTATATACAGCTGCACCTGTGTATAATGCCCACATTAACTCTTTGGCTCATATATTGTGTGTAAATCTGGATCTGGTACGAGCCAGTGCCTTCTCAGCCATTTTTGGCACCACACATCCCTGAGAACCTGTGATGATTCGTTTACACCTGGATTCATTGGAATTACCCACAGTTTATGTATTCAGCCACCGTATACTCATGTAAACCCTATTGAAGGATCACGGCTAAAAGTTCCTACTGAGCCCCACATCTTAGCCACTGGAAGGACCACTAACTGCAGGACAGCCGGTACCATTAATAGCACCGGTGGCAAACAGTCCTCCTTGTTGGAAGTTCCATTCCACTAGTCTCCGTACCTGGGTGGTACGGAGCACGGATATAGTTGGAGAGTGGAACAACACAAGGATTCTAGAGGACCTGCTATTACACTCTTATTGAGGGGAAGCACGCTCCCGGTACATCTGCACCGCTCTATCAGCCCCGCTCATGACAACACAGGAGTGCGCTGGCACCAAGTGGCTGATCGGGCTACAGTGAGACGGGCTGTGGAACACCACAGAACCAGGATACCGGCCCTTACAGGTATTGGGTAATTACCGGGATTGGAACTTTTCCTGGATAGGAACTTTTATTATCGGATCCATTGTGGTCATTTTTTATTGAACTTTAGACATTTATTTGGATTCCCGCACTTTATTAACATCATATACCAACAGAATTATGCACATGGGATATCTTTCATTTTCTACACAGGTCAAAAATATTCTAAAAAATTGATTAACAGTGCAATATTGATATATATTTATATATATTATTTTAGAATACGTCATTTATGTTCTTTATGAAGTGTAAATAAAATACATGTTGCAGACTTCACATCGTCTACTTTAAATTTATCTGCAAGACCCAAGCGCTGCTTTCTGTTATCGTATTGTCTTATAATTGTACCGCGGAACACTTCTGGATTTCTTTAGCAGCTGCCGGCAGTGCAGATTAAATAAGCCATTTAGGTGACTGATATTAAGCGCCACTTTCCACGTTTGTGGTTTCTTTTTCTCTTTGGTACACTTAATCTAATGGCTGATAGCAGTGGCATCACATGCCGGGTGTGGGGACTGCGGCCCACACCTGGGTGTCACCCTTGAAAGGGGTGACAAAGTGCCCGCTCTTCTGCAGTGTAAGGGGCTGAGTGCTGCCGTGTGATAGTCGGAGTGATTAAATGGAGACCCCCTAGGAGAACATGCCCCTATTATCAGGCCATGCCCCCTTTTTGGCCAGCTGTGCCAAAGGCACAGGGGTAGCAGTGCAGAGTGCACACCTGGTGATGCCTCTGTCTGATAGATACCTCAACAGTAGGGTCAATTTACTACGGTGGGAGTTTTTTGTAGAACTGGAGATGTTGCTCATAGCAACCAATCAGATTCTACTTAACATTTATCTAGCTGCTTCTAGAAGTTAATAGAATCTGATTGGTTGCTATGGGCAACATCACTAGTTCTAAAAAAACACACCCACCTTAGTAAATACTGTATACCCCACTGTATCTACATTACACAGTATATTCTGTCAGTGATGACATCATGCAGAGTGTGAATCTGGGAATGATAAGAAATGACCTAATAGAGATCTCTCCTCTCTCATCAGGTTACAAGATTGTGGTCTGACCTCCTCCTGCTGTGATGATCTCCGCTCTGTTCTTACTACAAACCGCTCTCTGACCACACTGGACCTGTCACTGAATAGTCTGCAGAGCTCTGGAATAAAACTTCTGTGTGAGGGACTGACAGAGCCAGACTGTGCCCTACAGTATCTTAGGTAAGAACTTCCCTTGTAAAGTATTTGTGTATCTGATCAATCAGTACAGTACATACAGATGTGTCCTCATACACCTAGCCCTTAATACACCATTCAGCATAAGATGCCTGACATGAGTGAGTCGCCAGGTCCCATGCAGCTCTGCTAATACCCCTTTTACACTAGCTCAAAAAACATGGGTAAATGCACGGGGGCGCGCATTTACCCGTGTTTTTTGCAAGTGGAAAAGGGTAAACCCGGATCAAGTGACCCGTGAATCCTACCCGGCTATCTACCTGGGTAGGACACGGGAATGATCCGGGTAGGGTTGTAGTGTAAACGGGAGCCATGTCGATGCGACACGGCTCCCGTTTACACTGTATGGATGGGCGGCGCTGGGAGATCATGTGATCTCCCTGCGCCGCCCCTGCCGTGTCACTAGAAGTGTCACTAACCCGGCATTTGCCGGGTTGTGACTGCTGATGGGAAAGGGACTGAGCATGGGTCGCAGCAGGGGGCAGCTCCCGTGTCAGGCTCCCGGCTGCGACCCGTGCTCGTAGGTGGAAAAGGGGTATGACTTTGGGCACCTTTTTTATGCCAAATATGTCTTAACTGCAATGCAATGTGAGTAGGGGCCTAATTCAGACCTGATCGTAGATGTTAAATTTAGCACATCTACGATCAGTCTGCAGACGTGCGGGGGGCACCCAGCACAGGGCTAGTCCACCCCACATGTCAGGACCGACCCCCCCTTCCTGCACGAGTACAAAAGCATTGCACAGCGACAATGCTTTTGTACTGGAAGAGTAGCTCCCAGTCAGCGCAGCTCCTGCACACTGGCAAGAAGCTACTCATTGCTGCCCGGGTTGCAGAGGCTGCGTGTGACATTACGCAGCCGCCACGGCCCACCCCCCAACGGTCTGGGCATGCCTGCGTTGCCCAGACCACGCCCCCTAAAGGGCAGCCAAACACTGCCGGGCCGCTTCCTCCCGCCCAGCGACCGCCTCTGCCTATCAATCAGGCAGAGGCGATCACAGGGCTAAGACAGCCGTTGGCGATCACCGGCGCAGTTCAGACCTAATCGCTGCTGTACGAAAATGCACAGCAGTGATCAGGTCTGAATTAGCCCCTAGTACCCATACGAAGACTGTGCTGATTAATGTGATATTTGCAGGCTTACCATATTATCCCTTTAACATGGGACACTCATGAATTACGCAGGTTCTGTGGCTGCTTAAAACCAGGTGAAATGCAGGCTTGTAGTCAGCCAGCCACAGAACCTGTGTAATTTACGAGTGTCCCAGGTTAAAGGGATAATATGGTCAGCCTAATATATGACATTTGTATATTGTGTGTGACTGAGTCTGTATAGGGAGCAGAACAGACCTTGTATTGGAAAAAAAGCTGTGACTGCTACATTGCAGCACTTCATGTACAGACACAGACTCAGTCGCACACAGATCATACACGCTGGCATTTTGAAATAAGATATGTACCCCTATTGCGCAGGAAAGGAGCAACTAGAAAATATTCACATGCTCCACTGGTAGGAAATCAGCGCAGGGTTAAATATCACACTAAAATCAACACAAAATAGAATACTGACCTGTTCGGTTGGAAGGAATGGTCAGATCCTTCTATTGGAAGAAGCGCAAGTAGAAATTCTCCCTTGGAATCTTTATCCAATGTGGACTTCCAGCAATGGGGAGGATATACCCCGAATAATATGCATAGAAGCAAAAAGGGCACACTTACCTGTGAAGTCTCTCAGATACTATTTGGGATTAAATAATAAGCCAATTTATTTAGGACCCTTATGTTTATGAGGCAGTGGATTCCCAATAATTTAAGGGTTCATCCTTTGTGGTTCAAATGAAAACAGGTTGCTCACTTTTTCTCTTACATTAAAAGTGCAGTAATGACGTACATAAAGGTATCTTTATAATGAAGTGCTCACATAAATGCTTACTTCTTTACTGTATGTTGTCCACACATCAAGGTATCTTTACCTTAGAGCCCACTGCTCAAACACTGAGAGAAAATGCTCCAATTTATATCAGGATTTAAACAATTTATTGAAAAAACAGGCGTGTGGGCGTCACATCGAAGCCGAAAGGAGGTTCCTATATCAGTTCACCCAGTGCGGCCACCAGCCAACACCGCTGCAGGCGTGTGGGGGGTGCCAAACATTAGGGGATACCTGGCGCACCAGGCACCCCCGTGCGCACGCCTATGAGTGTGAGGCTGGAAATTATAAGAAATTACCTAATGTAGATCCCTCATCTTTCCTCAGGTTAAGGAAATGTAGTCTGACCTCCTCCTGCTGTGATGATCTCCGCTCAGTTATTACTACAAACCGCTCTCTGACCAGACTGGACCTGTCAGGGAATGCTCTGGGGAACTCTGGAATAAGACTCCTGTGTGAGGGACTGAGACACCCAGCCTGTGTCCTACAGGATCTTATGTAAGAACTGCTCTAGTATTTATATTCTCTCAGTACAGTACATAGGGCCTAATTCAGAGTTGATCACAGCAGCAAATTTGTTAGCAGTTGGGCAAAACCATGTACACTGCATGGGGGGGGGGCAGATATAAGATGTGCAGAGAGTTAGATTTGGGTGGGGTGTGTTTAAAATGAAATCTAAATTGCAGTGTAAAAATAAAGCGGCCAATATTTACCCTACGCAGAAACAATATAACCCACCCAAATCTAACTGTCTCTGCAAATGTTATATCTGCCCCCCCCCCCCCCGCAGTGCACATGGTTTTGCCCAACTGCAAACAAATTTGCTGCTGCGATCAACTTTGAATTACTCCCATAGCCCACACAGGGAGAAGTCACATAAATATTCATTACTGTCATTTTCTATTATATCATCTGTGAATATTTGTTTTTTACAGTTTTATTTATTAAGTTATAACCATTTGTTTTTCATGTACAAGTTTTCTTCTCTTAATAACAAATTTATTGCATTGCACTCAAATAAGGTATTTGGAGACATACACTGATGGGAGACACTTGTCTTTCGCATAACTAACAGTTTGTGAAATAACATTAATACAAAAAGCGCTATGTATGGACCAAAAGTGTGAAAACTGCATTTAGATTTTGATGACAAATGTCATGCCTTGCACAATTTTACATTTTATACAGCAGTTCATAGAGTTGCACACTAAGGGCCTAATTTAGCATAAATCGCAAATTGAGCGATTATCAAATGACTGCGTTTGCGTAGCATTGGCATTGCACATGGTTGAGGGGTAATAGTGCCAGAAATTGCGTACAGATCCTTATCGCAATATAGCCACTGTTTGACAGGAAGCAGTTTTCTGGGTGTCAAAAAAAACGCGGGCGTGCCCAGGCGTTTGTGGGGAGATTGTCGCGATCCATTTGCAAATTTGCAGGGGGGGGGGGGGGCTTTTTTCTGTCAGGGCGGCGCATTTCTACCCGCAGACTACTACAATTTCTCAGATTAGCAATCCATGCTGAATTAGGCCCTAAGATAGTGGCATCTGCAGAGGGTGGAAAAGTGGGCATCCGATAGTAGACGTTGGGCAGATTGGGGTGTTTCTTGCTGAGAATGGATTAAACATATCGGTGCTTCTTCTTTGGGTGCTCAGAGATGAGGAAATTGGGTCTGGTAATATACATATAATAATTCCTATATAGTGCGCCCACTGTGGCTGCCTCATCTGGTACCTTTCATGAGTGGAATATATAACCTGTAGAAGTTATTCCCGAAAATGTCTTTCCCAACCCTGCAATATGCTTATTGTGTGCTCTAGGTTTCTATTGTTTGTAATTATCTCTGTATGTTTTCCTACTTTTTTAATAACAAATCCTTGTACAATGTACCATGTTTCTGATGTCTGTAAAGCGACTTTGAGTCCCATGGGAGAAAAGCGCTATATAAATTATTATTATGATGATAATGAGACACATTTTCCACCTTCCTGTAGCACTGTTTCTGGAAATGATCATTTGTAGCTGCCCTTTGTCCTATGTAATTAAACTGTGATAGACAGAAAAGGAAAATAAAATACAGCCATTCTTGGTGTCTCCTCTCTAACATGATGTGAATTCCTTACTTTTACCATCAGGGGTGCGCGAGTGCTGCCATCACACAGACTGCAGGGCTCTAGGGTAGCACCATCCCTGCATTTGTATAGAGAGACAATTGCAGCCAGAAATGCAGTCTGTACAGCTGCCTGGAGTGCCCTGAGGATGCTCGGGGCAGTGCTTTTATTCCCACCTGTCACGGCACCGCATCCCATCCTGCACTCAGATACGCCAGCCTGATGCAGGTGGGGGGTCGTGACATGGGTTTTACTAAAGCTGCCACCATGAAGAGTATTAAATAGCACTCTTGCGTTCACCAGACACTTAAATCACACTTATAATACTCACAGATATTATTCACATGGGTCCTTTCCAGGCATGTGAGTTCATAGAGCACAGAGATAACACAGATAAGGTTTTTGGATTAATTGGAAAATATCTCTGGGGTTAAGTTACAAAGAGAAACAATAGTAAATACGTAAGGTATGCAGTTATGATATATGCACAGGTTGACATCAAAGAAATAAAAGGAATAAAATCAGATAACATGAAAATAATCTTATGCTGAGGTTTCAGGTCATCTGAGTGGAGGGAGACCACAGAGAAGCAGAAGATGAGATCACTACCTAGCATGAAGCCTCTCCCTTGAAAGTAAACACTCAGCTTACTGCTGCTGGGTCATATAGTTCCACCAACACACTCCTTCCAGTAGCCACCACACTCCAGGCTGAACAAAGGAATATCTTTTGTTCTCACGAGTCTGTGTGGATGTAAATTAGGTGTCTCCAGGGACTTGGCTTAATTAGTTATACCCTTGTCAGGATAGTGGATCTCTCATCCTGCTAGTAGTTTTATGGCAGGCAAGCAAACACTCTTCTAGCCTGTATGTCTGTGCCCAGAGCCAGAGGACTGTGAGCACAGTTTACCCAGGGAACACGGAATGCATATGGCCATGACATATGACTTTGAGGAATCACTGTAACCCATGGCAATGCCACACCACCCCCTCAGCATAATGTCGTTAGCTCTGAGGCCGTGGCTGTTATGATCCTGATGCTCAGGACAGGGGAGGTCTTATGCGGTGAGACCTGAGCACCAGGACGGAATGCTGGGATTTGGGAAATGGGAAGGAAATAGCCCCTAGCACCCTACCTCCGTTGTCTCACCCGTGTTATCAATTCACGCCTGAACGACTATGGTTTCTTGGGCCCATGGCAGCCGCGTTTGAAGGGCGGATTAGGTCTGTCCAACTCCGATGCCCCCTCAGGTCTTAACGAGAGACAAAGCATGAACTGTGACAGGGAAATAACAAGGGGACCTCTAACTGAAACAAAGCTAGGGGCTATAAACTAAAAACTAAACGTATGTGCGGCACGCCGCCAAAGGAAAAGAACTACAAAGAAAACCACTGTCCACTCCCCCACACTGCACCGCTGAGTTCCGGGGAGGACAGTGAAAGCGGAAACCTCCGCAAATGCACCAATTCAAAAGAAGTAAATACTAAGCGGCATAGGCCGCAACTTGCGGCAGATGCCGCTACTCACGAAGCCGGGTGAGAACCCCAGATGACAGCAACAGGTACACAAGGACTAGAAGGATTCCCAGCACCGGCTTCGGACCTCCAAAGTACAAGCAGGCAGGGAGCAAGATCCACCAAACACAGCTGACAGGAACAGAGTTCTGCAAGGTAGGAACAGCAAACAGGAAGCCATCACCGGCGTTTGTGTGAGGCACTGAGGAGGCATATAACAGGGAACCCTCCAATAAGAGTACAGAGCCTAATTACACAAAATGTCGTGCAGCTAGCTTGCTGCACGATCAGAGAAAACGTGTGTGCCTAATTAATTACTGCAACGGGGAACGCGGTCCGCCTGTGCCGTCCCCGTTGCTATGGACCTGGCGGCTCGGCGCGCACGGCGTCCTAGCGTTGCTAGGGACCCGGCGGCTAAGCGCACACGGCGTCCTAGCGTTGCTAGGGACACGGCGGCTCAGCGTGCACAGCGTCCCTAGTTGCTAGGCGCCGGGTGGGCAGGGAGGAAGGTGCAGCGGCCGCGGTCGTCGCTCGGAAACAGACCGAGCGGCGCCGTGGACCGCGGCACCTAACAGTACCCCCCCCCCCTTGAGGAGGGGTTAAAGAACCCCTAAAGCCAGGTTTCTGAGGAAATTCCTGAAAGAATAATCAATTGAGTTTAGGGGCATGTAGATCCTTATGCAGGACCCAAGACCTTTCCTCCGGACCATAGCCTGTCCAGTGAAGTAAAAAATAAAGCCGGCACCGAGAAACTTTTGAATCTAAAACCTTCTCCACCAAGAACTCTTGTTGCCCCTGAACATCCACCGGAGATCTACCCTGGGAAGTCCTCCGAGGAAATCTCCTGGAAGAAAAATACTGTTTCAAAAGGGAACAGTGAAAAGTATTGCCAATTCTGAGAGATCTCAGCAAGCGTAGCCGAAAAGCAACTGGGTTGACCTTCTTAATGATAAGGAATGGTCCAATAAATTTGGGTCCCAATCTAGCCGAAGGTTGTCGGAGCTTGATGTTGCGAGTTGACAACCACACCTTATCTCCCACCTTAAAAGTGCAAGGACGTCGGAGCTCATCAGAAAATTTCTTTTCTCGGAAGGCAGCTTTTCTCAGGGCAAGGTGCACTTTTCTCCAAATTGTTCTGAGATGGGAGGTTAAGGTCAACGAGGAGACTGGAGAATGATGGAAAAAAAGAGTTGGCTCTAGGATGAAAACCAATGACTGAAAAGAATGGGGACTCCTTGGTGGAAGAATGACAAGAGTTATTATAAGCAAATTCGGCTAAAGGAAGAAATTCAGACCAATCATTCTGGAGTTTGGCCGAATACAACTGTAAATACTGCTTTAATGACTGGTTAACTCGTTCGGTTTGTCCGTTAGATTGTGGATGGTACCCAGATGTTAAAGAGAGTTTCATATTTAATGAGGCACAAAAACGTTTCCAGAAACGAGCAATGAATTGCGGACCCCGATCAGAGACAATATCCCTGGGCAACCCATGAAGCCTGAACACATGACGGAGAAACAAGAGCAGAGGGTAATCGGGGAAGAGCAATTAAATGAGCCATCTTACTAAAACGATCTACTACCACCCAAATGACTCGAAATCCGGCTGAAAGGGGAAGGTCCACCACAAAATCCATGGATATATGAGACCATGGCCTGAGAGGAACGGCTAAAGGTATGAGTTGCCCAATCGGCAACGAACGAGGGACCTTATGCTATGCACAAACCAGACAGGAATGGACAAATTCCCTTACGTCTTTAGAAAGTCTAGGCCACCACACCGAGCGAGAGACTAACTCCAAGGTCTTAGTGATACCTGGATGACCAGAGACTTTGTTGTCATGAAACTCTGCTAAAACAGTGCCTCTCAAAAATTCAGGGACAAAGAGACGACCAGCAGGAGTAAGTCTAGGAGCCTGTTGTTGAAGCTGGACTAACTGAGTAAATAAATCCTGTGTGAGGCCTGCCCGGATGACAGATGATGGAACTATGGGGGTAGTAACAGAATTGCTATTGTGAACCGGAAGAAAGCAACGTGACAGGGCATCAGCTTTCGTATTCTTGGACCAGGCCTGAAGGTGATAATAAACCTGAAACGAGTAAAAAACAATGCCCAACGTGCCTGCCGAGCATTAAACCGTTTAGCTGACTCAACATACTGCAGGTTCTTATGATCAGTAAATACTGTAATAGTATGCCTAGCTCCCTCCAGCCAATGCCTCCACTTCTCGAAAGTCCATTTAACTGCCAGTAATTCTCGATTACCAACGATTTCCTGGACAAGAAGGCACAAGGATGTAATTCCTGAGACGCCGGATCTTCCTGAGAAAGGATAGCCCCCACTCCAACCTCTGAGGCATCAACCTCAACAATAAAGGGGAGCTCCGGATTAGGGTGTCTGAGGACAGGAGCCGAGACAAAGGCCTGCTTCAAGGCCCGAAAGGCAGACTCCGCTTCAGGCGACCAATTGGAAGGATCCACTCCTTTTTTAGTCAATGCAACTATAGGAGCGACCAGATCAGAAAAGGTATGAATGAACCGCCTATAATAATTTGCAAACCCTAAAAAGCGCTGAATTGCTTTTAAATTTGTGGGTTGCGCCCAATTAAGGATGGCCTGGAGTTTTTTCGGTTCCATGAAAAATCCCTGGGGAGAAATAATATACCCTAAGAAGGACACTTCTGTGATATGAAAATCAAATTTCTCAAGCTTAGCATATAAATGATTCTCCCCAGACGCACCTGGGTAATATGTTGTTCCATAGACTGAGTATATCAAAATGTTGTCTAAATAAACGACTACAAACTTCCCGAGGAAGTCACGAAGAACATCATTGATGAGGTCTTGAAATACCGCAGGAGCATTTGACAGCCCAAACGACATCACCAGGTACTCATAGAGACCCGACTGTGTGCTGAAAGCCGTCTTCCACTCATCCCCAGATCTTATTCGGATAAGATTGTAAGCTCCTCTAAGATCGATTTTTGAGAAGATAACGGCGGAACGTAACTGATCCAAAAGTACTGAAATTAATGGGAAAGGGTAGGTGTTCTTAACCGAAATTTTATTCAGAGCCCGAAAATCAATACATGGTCTGAGCGACCCATCTTTTTTTCTCAAAAAAAAAAAAAAACTGCACTCAATGGAGACTTCGAAGGCCTAATAAAGCCTTTATTCAGGCTCTCCTGAATGTAATTATCCATAGCTGTGGTTTCTGGCGCGGACAGGGCATATAATCTCCCCTTAGGTAAAGTGGCACATGGAACTAAATCTATCGCACAGTCATAGGACCGATGGGGAGGCAGAACGTCAGCATTGCCTTTGGAGAAGACATCGGCAAAATCCTGATATTCCACAGGAATACGTTCTGGGGTGACTGCCGCAACCCGGACTGGATGGGAAATACATTCCTTAACACAAAAAGGACCCCATTGGGAAATCTCCCCAGACCGCCAATCTATGGTGAGATTATGAAAGGCAGCCAGGGGTGACCCAAAACTACTGGAACTACCGGACAATGTGTAAGGTAAAATTCTATATCCTCTAAATGTAGGGCCCCCACTGTCAGCAATACTGGAGGTGTGCGATGAGTAATTATTCCATTGGAAAGCTGACCCCCATCCAAGCCATGCATGGTGATACGTTTATCCAAGGGTATCTGTGGAATGCCTAAAGCCTTAGCCCAAGCTAAATCCATAAAATTTCCTGCAGCTCCACTGTCGGCCGAAGGCCAACACCAACGAACTGAGGCTGCCAAAGGAAATCTTAACAGGAACTAACAGAGAATCATTAGAGGAGATTAGCTGCAGACCCAAGTGAACCCCCTCACAATTCACTTGGTCAGAGCGTTTCCCGGCTTGTTCGGGCAGTTACGAGCAATATGTCCCTTACCACCACAATATAAACAAAGACCAGAACTTAACCTTCTGGTTCTTTCCTCTGGGGACAGCCGGGAGAGACCTATCTGCATGGGCTCCTCGACGTCCTCAGGAAAGGTATAAACACAAGGATTAGGCCTAAAAGTTGTTCCTCTTTCAGCCCTCCGTTCTCGGTTGACGACGATCTATTTTTATAGCGAGCTCCATGAGTTTGTCGAGAGTCTCAGGAGCGGGGTACTGAAGGAGACTGTCTTAAATAATTTCAGACAAACCGAGGCGAAACTGACTGCGCAGGGCCGGGTCATTCCAGCCACAGTCGTTCGACCAACGGCGAAATTCAGTACAATATACCTCTGCTGGATTTTTACCTTGCTTAAGGGCACGCAGGTGACTCTCAGCTGATGCCTCTCTATCTGGGTCATCATATAGCAGGCCTAAAGATTTAAAAAAGGCGTCTACTGATAACAAGGCAGGATCATCTGCTCTTAGCCCAAACGCCCAGGTCTGTGGATCACCCTGGAGCAACGACATTACAATCCCAACCTGCTGAGACTCAGTACCAGAGGACTGGGGCCTTAGATGAAAATAAAGCTTACAAGCTTCCTTAAAATTTAAAAAATCTTTTCGGTTACCCGAAAAACGGTCAGGTAAATGCATTTTTGGTTCTGGGACCATACTCGGGGAGGCTCGCAAAAGATCTTCCTGCGATCTCACCCGAAGAGAAAGGTCCTGAACCATCTGAGTTAGTTCCTGAATTTGGTTAACCAAAAGCTGACTGGGATTTGGCCCTAAACCTGCCGGATTCATGAGGCCGAATATTTAGACTCACCAATACAATGGAAAAAATTAAACCCCCTTTTTTTTTTTTTGTAAGGCCGGTGATAATGTTATGATCCTGATGCTCAGGACAGGGGAGGTCTTATGCGGTGAGACCTGAGCACCAGGACGGAATGCTGGGATTTGGGAAATGGGAAGGAAACAGCCCCTAGCACCCTACCTCCGTTGTCTCACCCATGTTATCAATTCACGCCTGAACGACTATGGTTTCTTGGGCCCATGGCAGCCGCGTTTGAAGGGCGGATTAGGTTTGCCCAACTCCGATGCCCCCTCAGGTCTTAACGAGAGACAAAGCATGAACTGAGACAGGGAAATAACAAGGGCACCTCTAACTGAAACAAAGCTAGGGGCTATAAACTAAAAACTAAACGCATGTGCAGCACGCCGCCAAAGCAATAGAACTACAAAGAAAACCACTGTCCACTCCCCCACACGGCACCGCCGAGTTCCGGGGAGGACAGTGAGTGGATAAGGGTCTTCTAGCATCCAGCATGAGAAAGGGTCTGATTATGGAAATATTTTTGAGATGGAAATGGCAGAACTGCAAGTGGTTCGAAGGAGAGGAAGCAGTCACGGATAACTCAGAGACGGTGTACTTTGGGGCTAGAGGAGATAGTTGTGCCATCAACAGATAACGAAACTGTGAGAGGTGAGGTTGTGGAGGGTGGGACCGTGATCAGCTCAGTCTTAGACATGTTATGTTTAAGAAAGCACTAGGACATCTAAGAAGAGATAGCAGCGAGACTGTTGGAGATGCAAGTGAGGGGAGAGGTCAGTAGAAGAAAGACAGATTGAGTATCATCAGCACAGAGATGATAATAGAAATTAAAAGAGCTAATGAGTTTACCTGAAGAGGAATTACAATGAGAGATCAGGAGAGGTCCAAGAACAGAACCTTGGTGGACACCTACTGTTATTGGAAGTGGGGGGGGGGGGGGGGTGCAGTCATGGGAGGAGACAGAGAAGTAACAGTCAAAAGGATAGGAGTACAGCCAGGAGGGGGCAGAATCACACAGACCAAGATGTGGAGGATTTGCAGAAGAGGGTGGTCCACATTGTCAAAAGTAGCATAAAGGTCCAGAATAATAAGCAGAGAGAGACCTTTATGCTACTTTTGACAATGCATGCTTGAAGGCAGAGGGGACAGTGTCTGATGAGAGATTGAGGAGGTGGGCGAGATGGGAATAGGCAGAAGAGATAGCAGATAAGGCGGGAGGTGATAGCGTCAAGTGGGCAGGTGGTGGGGGGACCAGCTGAGGGCCATGACTTTCTTTCCAGATACTGGGGAAAAAGAAGTCAGGGTTGGTAGGAAGAATGGGGAGGGATGTTCAGGGAAAGGAGTGGGGTGAGTTGCTGAGGCTCTGTGGGATGTACTATCATGATGTATGGAGTCAATTTTGGATGTGAAGTACGTGGCAAAGTCAAGGGCAGAGAGTGAGAAGGGGAATTGAGGTGGGGGTGGGCAGATGAGGAAGTTGACTGTGGCCAAGAGACATTGGTGGTTAGAAGACTGGCTGGATATGAGGTTCTAGAAATATGACTATTTAGACAGGGATAGGTCAGCACTGTAGGATGAGAGCATAAAAAAAAGAGGAAGTCTTTCTTACAGCATGATTTCTTCCACTGTCACTCGGCGGTACATAAACATATTTGCAGATATGTGGTGCATTTGGTGTGCCAGATTTGAGGTGTTGATATAAGGAGACATTACCAGGCCTCACATCTATCTACCCTCATCTATAGTCATTACATCAGTAACATTATGAGCAACTACACCTACAGCCTGATAGCCGATATATACACCAACATTATATTTCCACCGGTCAATAGTAGTTACCAACCTGATGTCTCTATCACTGTTGAAAACTCGACAATCAACTCTACCCCACAAGCTCGCTGCCTAGGTGTCATCCACGACTCTGAACTGTCCTTTGTTCTCCACATTCAATCTGTCTCGAAATCATGTTACATGCATCTAAAAAACATATCCAAATATATGACCATTCCTTACATAAGACACTGCTAAAACTCGAACCAATGCTCTCATTATCTCCCGCATTGATTATTGCAATAGTCTCCTAACTGGTCTTCCCAAAACGAGACTCTCATCACTACAATCCATTCTGAATGCAGCTGTGAGGCTAATCTTCCTCGCTAGACGTTCATCGTCTGCAGATCCACTCTGTCAGTCCCTCCATTGGTTACCTGTATTCTACTGTATTCAATATAAAATACTTTTACTTACACACAAGGCCATTAACCAAACTACACCAATGTACATCACTTCGCTTATCTCAAAATATCTCCTAAACCGGACTTTCTTCGGGCTGCACCCACGCTGTGGAATGCCCTGCCATGCACAATAAGACTCTCCTCTAGTCTCCAAACCTTCAACTGTTCCCTGAAAACTCACCTCTTCAGGCAAGCGTATCAAATTCCAGAACTGCCCACATATTTTTCATAAACTTTCCTATCAAATTGCATCTACTCTGCACAGTCCACACATATCCTCACATGTCTTCTCGTTCT
This sequence comes from Pseudophryne corroboree, assembly GCF_028390025.1. Taxonomy (NCBI): domain Eukaryota; kingdom Metazoa; phylum Chordata; class Amphibia; order Anura; family Myobatrachidae; genus Pseudophryne; species Pseudophryne corroboree. The sequence continues at coordinate 78,988,118 of NC_086446.1, read as the reverse complement.
TCACTTTCCCTTCCTCCCGACCGCAGTTCATCATTGCTGTGTGACCATATCATACAGCCCACCAAGAACCTTTGCAATCTGGTGGACAACTATGCAATAGATAGAACCTATCCTTGTGTATCCATGCCTATTTCCCTATAGATTGTAAGCTTGCGAGCAGGGCCTTCCTACCTCTATGACTGTTTGTTATTACCCAGTTTTGTTATATCATTGTTATTTCCAATTGTAAAGCGCAACAGAATTTGCTGCGCTATATGAGAAACTGTTAATAAATAAATTGTATATACATTACACAGTGTTATTCTGTCACTAACTACAGTAATGTAGATCCCTCATCTCTCATCAGGTTATCGGGCTGTGCTATGAAATCCTCCTGCTGTGATCATCTCCGCTCAGTTATTACTACACACTGTTCTCTGACCAGACTGGACCTGTCACACAATGCTCTGGAGGACTCTGGAATAAGACTTCTGTGTGAGGGACTGAGACATCCAGCCTGTACCCTGCAGGATCTTATGTAAGTGTACTAGTGATTAGATAGTATACAGTACCAGTTCTCTCAGTACAGTACATAGACCACACAGGGCAAAGTCACAGACCCATAGGGGTAAATTTACTAAGGTGGGAGTTTTTTTTAGAACTGGAGATGTTGCTAATAGCAACCAATCAGATTCTACTTAATATTTATCTAACTTCTTTTACACAAGGGCTGGCCAAACCAATCCTCAAGATCTACCAACAGTTCCTGTTTTCCAGTGCTCCTGGAGATCTGTAGAATTGTCAGTTAGGAATGAATGCAGCACATCTTAATTAGTAATGACTACACCTGAGCACCAGCTAGGTGTTCTGGAAAATGTGAACTGTTGGTAGATCTTGAGGACTGGTTTGGCCAGCTCTGTTTTAGAAGATAATAGATAGCATCTGATTGGTTGCTATGGGCAACATCACCAGTTCTAAAAAAAACTCCCACCTTATTAAATTTACCTCATTGGTTATTGCTAGTTCCTTTTATATCACCTGTAAATATATATTTAACTTTTTCTGTTTATTAAGTTACTAGGTGATTCATCGCGCCCTACGGGCGCTCTTCACACCGTCGTAAGGGGCTACACCCCTGTGGGCTGAGGGATGGTGGAGGGGGAAGGAGGTGTTGGGCTTGTTGGAGTTGTGGGTGTGTGTGGCCGGGGGATTGGGGAGGGTATGTCCGAGGCTGCCATAGGTGGTGGAGTTCCACATGGGGTGTGTGGGTGGATGTTGAAGGGTATGGGGGGCTTTGTAGTGTTCATGGGAGGGGTGGAGAGTAGGGTAGGGGGAGGTTGATGGTTTTGTTGAGGTTTTGTGTGAGCTGCAGGGGTGGTGTCAAGTATGGGGCTACAGTGTTTGGTGGATGTTGTTGTGAGGTGTTGTGGGTGTTGGGCAGGTGTGTGTTGTGTGGATGTGGGGTAAAAGTGTACATGGTGTGTAGTTTGTATGTGAAACGGGGTGGGTGTAGTGAGGTGGAGGTGTGTGTGTTGGCGTTGCCCTGTGATTGAGGTATTGACTGTTTGTGGAGAGGGTTGTTGTAGGTGGTGCGTGTGGTGGATGTTTTGCGTTTGGCAGGGTGTGCATAGGTGCTTAGCGGGTTTTGTGGGTGTGGTGGGGAGGTTAGATGGGTTAGGGATTGAGGATGTATGTGTTAGGGAGTGTGAGGGTTGGCTTTGGATTGTTGATGGTGGTGAAGGTAATGTGTTTAGTGTGGTGGTGTGTGTGACTGTTAGTAGGTTTGGCCTGTGGCCCTGTAAGATGCTGGGGATGGTGAATGAGTGTGTATGGGCTGAACCGTGGATGGTGGCCGGTGACTGCGTATACAGGGGCAAGGGATGGTGTAGGTGGTGTAGTACTTGTTGCATTTGTATGTGGGGTACAAGGGGACAGGGGTGGGTGTTGGAACGTGGCATGGGTGGGGGAGTTGCACATGGGGAGTGTGGTGGGATGATGGAGGGTATTTGGGGTGGGGTGCTGTAAGAAGGGGGGGCGGGGAGTGGGTTAGGGGGATGGTGCATGGGGGAATGGTTGGGTGGTGTATGTGTGGATGGTGGATGTTAGGTATGGGGTTAGCTTGTTTGGGGGATGTGCTTGTGAGGTGCAGATGATGTGGTGGAGGTGGGTGAGGAGGAGATGCTGGTGGGGTTGTGTTGAGGGGTAGGGGTTTTTGAGTGGTGATTGTGTTTTATGATGTAGGTAGCGATAGCATGCAGAGAGGGATGGTGTTGTGTGCGGTGCATGTGGAAGATGGTTTTATGTGAAAGGGTCGTGTGGATGGGGGTGATGTTTTAGAGTGGTGGGTGGAAATGTGGTGTGTACATGATGTGAGTGGTGGAGGGTTTGCTATGGGGGGGTGGCAATCAGGGTGGGTGAAGGCAAAGTGTGTGTGTGAGGGAGGAAGGGCTGGTGGACAGGTAGGTTGAGAGGGGGTGCAGGGTGTGGCAAAGCCATGTGAAAGGTGGTGTTGGTGGGGGGGGAGGGTGTGGGTGGTGGTGTATGTGGGTTAAGGTTAGGGGTAAAGTTTGTATGTGATAGGTTTTGGGTGGCTTTGGGGTGCATTGTGGAGGGGGCTGAAGGGACTGTGGTTGGTGGAGTGTTTTGCGTTAAGGGGTACATGGATTGGGTGGGCTGTCCCGAAGAAGCTGTGGTTGGTGGCTGAGCAGAGTAAGGCTGTATGTGGTCCGGTGACTGTATACTTTGGGCTAGGGGTGGGGGTTTGGGGAGGGGGCGTGCGATGTTGCACTTGGTGGAGTTGTAGGTGTGGGGATAAGGGGCAGTGGGCGAAGGTGCCATGGCGAAGGAATGTCTGCATAGGGAGATCTGTGTAGGGTCGGGTGGTGTGTGCATGGGAGGGTGGGTGGTGAGTAGGTTAGGGGGACGTGGAAGGGTGTGTTGAGGTGCAAGGTGCGGGGTTTTGCCGAAAGGTGGTTGTTCGCTATTGGGCTTGGGTGGTAGATGGATGTGTTTGTGAGGCGTTGTGGTGTAATTGTAGTGGCGGGGTTTGTTGTGTGTTGTCGTTGTGGGTGTGGGAGGGTTGTGTTCATAGCTGTGAGGGTTACTGTTTGCAAAGTTGTTGTTGGTGGGTGGGGGTTTAGGGAGTATGATGAACTGTTGTTTTGGGATCTGGGGTGTGTTTGGAGGGTGCGTCTATTGTGTTTTTGTGGGAGCGGTGGGTGGATTGTTTGTGTGTGTGGCAAGGTGAAGTGGATGTGGTGTTAGAGTGTTTGTTGGGGGCAGAGGTGTGTTGTGTTAGCAGATGTTGGAGTTGGAATTGGGGTATTAGTGGCTTTAGGCTATGAGGGTAGTGTTGGGGGGTTTAAAAAAGGAAAGACCGCGCTGTAGCTGGGATTTAAGTATTTGAGCTGCCCTGAACAAGAAAATTGGATACTATTAATGTTAATATAGACAGGGCGCTTGTAACAATGTGTTATGTGTTTTGCAACAAGTGAATGTTGCCAATGCTGCAGTGCAATACCTGTAGATAAAAAAGGGGGGGGGGGGGGGTAGTTTAAATGTTAACAGCCCTTTTGCTTTTTTGTGGTCCTTGTGGTTTGTGAGGGTTCCGATATTGCCGTTTTCTTCCCGGTGTAGTCTCTGCATATAAGTCCAAAACCTAACTGTCCCTATGCTACCCACCTTGTTGTTACGTATGGTGGGACGTGGTCTTCTCTCCAGGCGGCTAGGTTCCCTCCTCCGCAAAGCCGCTTGTTTCAGCAGCGTCTCCCGCGTGCCCTGCTATGCCGTGCTGTGCGCTGTAGCAGCTCGGGATCCCGGCTGGGCTGGCGGCTTCTTCTGTGAGTTCTGTATGAAAGAGGACACTCGGACCGTAGTTCTGCTCCTATTAACATTAATAGTGTTGTGAGGTAGCTGGTGTTTTGATGGTTTGACCTAATTAGTTGGGTGCAGAGGGAGGGAGGTGGGTGTGTGATAGGGTTAGGGTGGTGTGTGGCTGGATTGTGGAGGGTGTTGAAGGGAATGTGTGTGGTGGAGTGTTTTTTTGTGAAGGGTACGTAGTTTGGGGTGTGTTTTTTTTTAAAATGCTGTGGGTAATGATTTATGGTCCTTGGGCAAGTGTGTGGAGAGGGGTCACTGCCTGTATATGTTTTTGCGTAGGGGTGAGGGATCGGGGGGGTGATAGGAGGTGTAGTGTGGGATGGAGTTGGGTGGCAGGGGGAGGGGGTTTGAAGTTGGCATGGGTGGAGGAGGTCCACATAGGATGGGTGGGTGGATGGTGGAGGGTTTTTGTGGGGTTTGTGGTGTGTGCATGGGAGGGGAGGGGTGGGGGGTGGCAGGATTAGTCTGATGGTTAAGGTTGTACTGTGGTTGTGTTGGATGGGTGTTGTATATGTGGTGGCTGGGTGGGCGGTATGGGTGTATTGCGGTTGTGGGATGGGCTTGCGGTGTGCGCGGTGGTGTTGACAAGGTGGTTGCGTAGGTGTGGGTTTGTTTGTTAAATGTAGTGTTGTGTGTGTTAGGGTTGTTTCCCCTAGTGGTGTGAAGGCGATGGGGGCAGGGGTGGTTGTTGTTGGGTGGTGGTATAGCAAAGATGGGTAAGGTGTTTTGTGTGTGTGTTGGGGGGAGGGGGAAAGGGCAGTGGAGGGTGCGTGCGTGTTGTTAGGAGTGTGGATGGTGAGTGTGTGTGTGGAGGCGGGGGGTGAGAGGAAAAAGGGGGGGAGAGGGAGGGGAAAGGGCAGTGGAGGGTGCGTGCGTGTTGTTAGGAGTGTGGAGGGTGAGTGTCTGCGTGTGTGGGGGGGAAAGTGGAGGGTGCGGGCGTGTTAGGAGTGTGGAGGGTGAGTGTGTGTGTGTAGGGGGGAGGGGAAAGTGAAGTGGAGGGTGCGGGTGTGTTGGTAGGAGTGTGGAGGGTGAGAGTGTGTGTAGGGGGGGAGGGGAAAGGGAAGTGGAGGGTGCGTGCGCGTTAGAAGTGTGGAGGGTGAGTGTGTGTGTGTGTGTGTGTGTGTGTAAGGTAGAAGTGGTTGCAGTGTATGTGGTGATAGGTGTTGGTATATGTGGGGCCATGAGGCTGCTACTTGTTTCCCCCCTTGTGATGGCAAGTGGTGGGATGGTTGATATGGGGGCACGCTGTATGTGAGTGGGTGGGTGAGGGCGCTGTCTGCACAACACAGAGTACCAGTAACACAGGCCATAGCTGTACATGCGGCATCACCCTGACAGCACGCCGCACCTGACTCTGTACCAGCGTTATCTCTGTCGCTGCTGCTGGCTCGGACCCGACGACCCCGCTGGATGTTTGGAAACAGACAGATTCGTGGGGTCGGAGGCAGCAGCGGCGAGAGAGATAACGCTGGTACAGAGTCAGGTGCGGCGTGCTGTCAGGGTGATGCCGCATGTACAGCTATGGCCTGTGTTACTGTTACTCCGTGTTGAGGACGGTGGGTCCCAGGCAGCGTGTCAGTGGCTGCATGTGGGATCAGGCGACGGGCTGGTGCGGAAGGAGGGGCGTGGGGTGCGGGTTTCAGTGGGCTCCCAGGCAGTATGTCCCGTCTGTGCCATCGGTGGCTGGATGCTCTACTCCCCCCACCGCCGGCCCCAATTCCTGGGTCACGCAGCGGGCTCTGCTCCCCCCACTGCGGGCCCCGATCTCCGGGTCACACAGGCGCAGCGGCCTCTGCTCCCCCCACGGCCGGCCCTAGGTCACACAGCCGCAGCAGCCTCCGCTCCCCCCACCAGCGGCCCTGTTCCCCACAATATCAGCCATCCCGTTCTCTCTCTCTCTATCCCCCCCCCCCCTCGATATCGGCCTTCCTCCCAAGATGGGGGAAGGGGAGGGGGGGGCGCTGCTGCTGGCTCATATATAAGCCACATATATTATTGTGTGGTTGATGGTGGTGAGGGCTGCGGGTGGTTGGGGAGGGTGTTGGTTGAAGGTTGCGCTGGGTGATGTGGGACTGGCGAGAGCACTGTCGCCCGCAGCCAGACAGGTGCGGGTGACGGGGCTGGTGTAGTGCAGGGGGCGCTGGTGTTGTCGTGAGGGAGGCTGGCGGGTCAGTGTCGGGCGGCTCCTGTAGACAGTGTCTGCAGCGGCAGTGGGGAGGGGGGGAGCGGTGTGTGCGGCCCTGTCGCCCGCAGTCAGACAGGTGCGGGTGACGGGGCTAGTGAAGTGCAGAGGGGGCTGGCGTCGTCGTGAGGGAGGCTGGCGGGTCAGTGTCGGGTGGCTCCTGCAGTGTGTGCAGTGGGGAGGAGGGGAGCGGTGTGTGCGGGCGGTGTGTGCGGGCTGGGTGTTAGCCGTGTGTGGCCGCGGCGCGGCTGCAATCTTACAGATGGTAGGGGGGGTTATCGGCGGCCTCAGTTGTGGCTATGTGTCCCGTCGTGGTGGGGAAGGTGGGTGTGCTAGGTTGTGGTGGGTGTTTGCAGGGGAGGTGTGGGGTGAAGCTGTGTGGGTGTCTATGCTTACCTGGCAGTGTGGGGCGTCAGTGCACTGCTGGCTTGTGGCAGGGAATGGTGGGTGGAATCTGTGGCTGGTGGTGCCTTCTGCTAGTGGTGTGTGGTGTGCTGACACTGGGACAGGTCAGGAGCTGCTAAGTCCGCCCAGGTCTGTGACTCCACCCAGCGTTAGAAATGCAGGCACAGGGTCACAGGGCTAATATATAGGAGATGGGTGGGGAGCCAGAAGACTGATCACTTGATTGGTGAATGTACAAGTGGCAAATATATACACTGTGCCTGTCTGTCCGGGGTCAAATGAATTATGGTGGTCATTCCGAGTTGTTCGCTCTGTATTTTTCTTTGCATCGCAGCGATTTTCCGCTAACTGCGCATGCGCAATGTCCGCACTGCGACTGCGCCAAGTAAATTTGCTATGCAGTTAGGTATTTTACTCACGGCTTTTTCATCGTTCTGGTGATCGTAATGTGATTGACAGGAAGTGGGTGTTTCTGGGCGGAAACTGGCCGTTTTATGGGTGTGTGCGAAAAAACGCTACAGTTTCCGGAAAAGACGCGAGAGTGGCTGGAGAAACGGGGGAGTGTCTGGGCGAACGCTGGATGTGTTTGTGACGTCAAACCAGGAACGACAAGCACTGAACTGATCGCAGACGCCGAGTAAGTCTGGAGCTACTCAGAAACTGCTAAGAGGTGTGTAATCGCAATATTGCGAATCCGTCGGTCGCAATTTTGATAAGCTAAGATTCACTCCCAGTAGGCGGAGACTTAGCGTGTGCAAAGCTGCTAAAAGCAGCTTGCGAGCGAACAACTCGGAATGAGGGCCTATATCCCTATGCAGGCAAAGTGAGAGGAAATAAAAGCGCCTGCAGCTCATGGAAGGTCAATATGAAGTCATATGATCTTTTACTGATTCGTAATATAAGGAGACATTATCTGGCCTCTCAACCACCTACCCTCATCTATATTCATTACATCAGTAACAATATTATCAATGACTACACATAGGGGTGGATTGGGGACTAAGGGGTCTATTTATTAAAATTATTTTTACTAAAATAATGTGAAAAGGTTGTGAAAACACCCTTTTTCACATTATTTTAGTATCACCTGAATGTATTAAAGGGCATTTGGAGCATACAAACCCTTTAAATCACTTTTGTTTAGTAACCCACATTGCATTCCTCATACTTATAATGGGAAATGTGATGTGGCCTGAGTTCACAAAAAAAAAATGTGAAAAAATACAGCAGTGTGCCCTGTGATAAACTCGCCAGCTCAGGCTGGCGAGTTCACAGGGCAGCACTGCGAAAAGCACCGTTTTGCCCAGCTTTCTCTGCCCCTGGCTGAGAAAGCTGAGCTGGGACCCGGCAGAGTGATCAGCTATGTGTGTCCGATGGACACACAAGCTGATCAATGTTTAAAAAACCCATACTCACCTGTCCAGGGAGCCGGTGTCCGCTGCTCCGGTGAGCGCTGCCGGGCGCCGGGTCCCCCATGTGCTGCAAAGTGACCCCGGTGCAGTAAAGTGACGCTGCAAAGCGACAGCATACTTTACAGCACCGGGGGTCACCGCAGCGCACAGGATCCGGCACCAGGCAGCCCAGCATAAGCAGCGCAGACCGGCTCCCTGGACTGGTGAGTATATTGATCTTCTTCTTGGGGGGGGGGGGGAGGGGGGGGAGTCCGCGTCAAACGGGGGGAGGCGCGACGGGGGGGGGGTCGTCCGGGCGGCGGCGGTATCGGCGATGTCGGCGGGGCGGTGCATGGCGAAAAATACCCCGATGATGCTGCTGCAGAGTATCATCGCAGTGACAGAGCTTGACCGCAAGCTCTGTCCCTGCATGCGATAATTGATACATCCCTCGATGTAGTAAATTATCACAGTGCGAGTTTGGGCGATTTTATCACCTGTCATCCGCATCGTGGATGCGGATGGTGATAAATAGGCCCCTTAAAGTGGTCCTGGAAAAATTTTAGGAAGTGGCCTCACACAGGCGGCACCAAATCAATCATAGACAGAGCCAGCAGCCTCACCCTAACTGTAACCTAACCTTAACCACAGTTTAATACTAACAGTACCATAAATGCACTCTAACCTTAACTGCAGCATAAAGTTAACCCTACAGCCAAACCCTAACCACAATCTAATCCTAACTCTACCATAACTGTTGCTTAACACTAACTGCAGCCTAATTCTAAATGCAATTGACTGTAATCTTAACCCTACACTGGCTGCTGCCTAACCATAAATGCTGATGATGGGGGGGGGGGGGGGATTTGGATCTGTGAGGGAAGAGTGAGCAGGAGAGCGAGGCTTGCGTGGAGGAGGGAAGGCAAAGGTGTCACAGATGGGGGGAATTTGGAGCTGTGAGGAGAGATAACAGGAAAGAGTAATCTGTCGGAGAGGGGCTGCCATGGATGGATAGGGCATTTGGAGCTGTTCGGGAAGAGAGAGCAGGAGTGGAGTACCTGTGTGGGCGATCTGTGGTGCTATGGATGGGGAGGGAGGAGGGGTGTTGTTGCTGTGAGGGGAGAGAAAGCTGAAGAACAGTACCTGTGTGGTGTGTGGGGAGGGTTAATACCCCTTTCACACCGCCAATGCCGTATCCCACCAAGGAATTGGAATCGGGTCTTTCCCGGGTGGGATCCGGCATTGGCCGCTGCTGCAGGCTTCCCCGACCCGGCAATAAGCTGGGCAGGTTGCCATAGCACTGGGGGCCGGAGCCGGCTGCGGGGCTGGGAGATGAGATCATCTCCGCGTCGCCTCTCTCTGCTGTAGTAAACGGGTCCCGGGACGCATCGACCCGGGAGCCCGTTTACGCAGCCACTGACCCGGTATTGAACCCGGGTTAAACACTGCTTTATTCCTGGGTTGACCCGCAATTTCGGATATGCCCCTTTCACACCGCACATCGACCCGTGTCGACCCAGCAATATGCCGGGTCGATACCGGGTTATTTGTGCGGTGTGAAAGGGGTATTAGGGTTGTCATGGATAGGGAGTAGTTAGGAGCTGTAAAGCATTGTATATATATATATATATTACACAGTGTTATTCTGTCAGTGATGACATCATGCTGAGTGTGAGGCTGGAAATGATAAGAAATGACCTAATGCAGATCTCTCCTCTCTCATCAGGTTATATAGCTGTGGTCTGACCTCCTCCTGCTGTGATGATCTCCGCTCTGTTATTACTACAAACCGCTCTCTGACCAGACTGGACCTGACAAAGAACAAGCTGCAGGGTGGTGTAGTAAAACTTCGGGGGGGTGTAAGGTCTCTGCAGCTTCTGGTGTAAGGTTATGGAGTTACATCCACTATATGTGTTACATTTGAAACTGTATTTCAACCTGCACTGAATGTGAGATATGTATTACCCGTATCTATACATTTGGTTTGTATATTGTTCATGGCATACTTGCCTATTCTCCCAAGAATGACCGGGAGGCTCCTCAAAATCGGATGGCACTCCCGACCTCCTGGTAGAGTGGTCAAGTCTCCTAGCTGGGTGCTGTAATTCCACACAATGCCCAGCAACCCCCCATGCCACTGTCTGTATTGGGCAGTCTGGGGGGTTCAGATGATGCGATTTGCACTGAATTACGTCTTCATGGCCCCCCCCCCCCTGTCTCTCAATGCCGGTAATCCCGGCATTGTGTTGCAGGGGACGGGGGCCACAGTGATGCAATCACGTGACCACGCCCCAGAGTTCCGCCCCTATGCCATGTCATTTACCCCCGCCACACACCCCTGTGCCAACCGGGCTGCCCCCTCCCACATGGGGCAGCCAGAATATCAGCAAGTATGAGTGGCTATATATGTAGGACCAGATTAACAATGGGGCAGAAGGAGGTCTAGGCCTCAACATTAAAAAAAAGCCCATCATCATGACAATATATGATCAACAGCCAACAGCTGGCCACACGGTCGTTCATAAATCATAAGTACTGTATTACAATTGTATTTCTATTTTCCTAATAAAATGATGCAACTTTTATACTTTTGCGTGTTTAGGGAGACTATGTGGTTGATATTGTAGGGGATGTACACACTCACATGGCGCTGGCCACACCCACACAGCACTGGTCACACCCACACAGCACTGGTAACAGAATTTCCCCTTCTCAATATAGGCCCTTGAATATCTTCAGCCTCAGGCTCATGCGAGCAGCATCTGTCCCCTCACAAATATTATCTACTGTAGCTCTTTTGTTGACATTACTGCTGGGTCTCTTATGAGATGTACTGTATTTCAATTTTCCATAGTTACTGCCAGCGGCGGCTCCTGTTTTGGATAAGGGGGCTGCCACTGCCGCTACCCATGCTGCAGAGGAGAGAGAGAGAGAAGCCCAAGCAGGCAGCCGGCCAGCCGGGTCCAGATGCATGTACAATGGATCTGGCAGGTGCTGGAACCAGCGCATGCACACAAGCAGCAATTTGACTGTGCATGCGCAAAACCCGGTTTCTATGGACTGCATCAGCTGCAGCCCATAGAAGCCAAATTGAGCTGACTATCAGGAAGGGATTGGCATCCTACTGGAAGCCTGCTCTCTGCTAATCACAGCCAGCCTGGTCTGGCAGTCCCAGACGGATTAGACACCTCCCAATGGGACTGCTTGTCCTGTGGGTAATTGGAAGGTAGCGCTTCCAATAGAAAGTCACTGCCAGTCACAGAGTAGCCACTGAAGTCACATAGTGACTGCAAAGGGCTCAGCTAAGGTCACTGAAGTGGCAGATTTTACTGGGGTGCTGCATAGGTAAAATCTGCCACTAGTTACTACCAGGGGCGTAGCCAGAAACGTGTGGGCCCCATAGCAACAATTTGAAAGGGCCCCTGTCACAATGCTTTTAGAGAGACACCTCTCCACAGCAGTTGTTCATTTTAACAACTGCCCTAATAGTGCCCTAGTTCATTTTCTGAACCACAGTAAAGCCTTATTTAATGTTATGCCCCATAGTCGTGCCCTATTTCATTTTGTGAACCATAGTAGTGCCCTAGTTCACATTATGTCACATTATAGAGCTGCCAATTCACATTATGACATAAGATATCTTCACCTCATATTCTGTCACATTACTCTTCCCAAGTTCATATTATGTAACATTATAATGCCCTCCCTTTCATTTTATACTATATTACAATGAGCAGGTACAGGGGCATACCTAGATATATTGCAGGCCCCAAGGCAAACGTTTATAAGGGCCCCTATGCATCACCCAATGGTAAAAAAATGTATCTAACACATGTAACTTTGGCAGGGAACATGGCCCCCCCTAAGCTCTGGGCCCCATAGCAGCTGCACTCCCTGCACCTATGGTAGCTACGCCCTTGGTTACTACTGTCACTGGGTGTGTTCTGTCTTTATCTGTTTAGCATTGGACATATTTAGAATGTGCTTATGTCAATTAACCACTTGTTACACCAGAGTTTTTACATTGGGAAATAGCTGCTCTGTATAAGGTGTAAGTAGCAGATTTCCCACTATCTGCCTTGGGTATATATATGAGGCGCTGGCGTTTCTATAATGGGTGCAGTGTGTGCGGTGCACACGGGCCCCTAAGTCCACAGGGGGCCCCCACTGCGCACGCTGCAACTATTTTTAAAATACTCACCCCTCCGGAGTCCAGCGCCGGCACCTGCAGCGCTGTTAAAACACTGTGAAAATGGCTCAGCTGCCATTTTCACAGAGTTCTGAGCATGCGCAGTAGAGAAATCTCAGGGAAAATGGCCGCCTCACCATTTTCCTGGAGATCTGCACATGTGCAGTAGAGAAATCTCTAGTGCTCAGACTCTTAGCACTGCTGGCATAGAGGAGGATACCTGAATGGAGGAGGCTGAAACCGGGCCTCCTCCTCTCTTAAAGCGCCCCTGACATGAGGTCCACAGGGAGGCACTCTTCTCTTCAACTACATGGATGTAATGACACAGGGACATTTCCCATCAGACATCACCCTATGATTCTCCTGTATAGGACTTAGATCTTTACACCTCTTTTTATGTTTTTAATAGTAAATATTTGTACAGGTCTGTGATATTGCTTCATTATTTGATGTTGATTAAACCATTATTTGCTTAACCTGCTCCCCATTTTTCATCTCCTTACCTTGTTTTTTTTACTTTCTGTGCCCATGATTTAAACACAATAAATATGTTGAGGAAAAAAGACAATGTGAATGTTGCTCGCTGCACGCTGCCACATTGTAATGAAGCTTCAGTTAATTAGTCAAATCTAAAATGCTGTGGAATGATGTCATGTAATTACACATATCACTCTTGTGATCAATGTAAGACATAAATATGGTATAGAAAGGGGTATTTGCTGTACAGTGTGGGGACACAGTACAACATGTATAACTGCTGGTATAATATGAGTGATATCTTGTATAATATATATAATATGACATTGGCGCAACTAATGATGTGACACATACATCACTTATAGACTTCAATGGGCCTGATGTAGATGTGGATGGAGTTGCTATCACTGCTGCTTCCCCCTCAACACCCTTAAAAATGACAGATATTCCGCTGCCATCCTGCGTCCCATGTCGCCGGACCCGTTGCTGCACCTAGTACTTTGCACCAACCACATCTGAATAACCCCCAGTGTGTGATTGATATCTCCTGCTATCTATATAAGATATGTATCAACAGCAGCACACTCTCATGTACCACAGACAAGAAAAAGTAAAATTACGTACATGAAGCAATTTTCCATTAAATATATTTATATACATTATCAAAACATCAGAAGACAATGTCATGATCAAAAATACAAAATAAAAGCCTACTGAATAATAAGCAGCTATTTAGAATATCCATAAGTAAATATGACCAGTGGAATTCCCAAGGAATCACCTATTTCTTATAGATATATAAATCCATCAAAACATTCTCAGCTGATTAGTTATCCTTGGAATTTTTCATTCCGGCAGTATTACTGGTCAGCTGTATAATCAGGCTACCGTGGACCGTGTATAGAATAACATATGGATAGTCCATTTAGCATATGATTAATTGAAATGATTCAAATACAAATTAGACACTGTTTTCCCTGACTGTTGGACGGTTTAGCACTCTATTGTCAGAGTGACGTAAATCACTACCATCTACTGCCACCACTTGTGAATAATTAAAGGGGTCACAGGTCCCCCAACACTTTTATATAACAATTGCATGTAGGTTTGGCAATACAAGCATCGCTACAGTCTGTGGTCCACCCCCTACTTTGGCAATTAATAACAATTTATAACATAGCCTAGCGGTCTAACAATCTCTTCAAAAGATTTGGGTTCTGGGAGCATACAGTATGTGATAGACTAACAAAGAAATGCTATATTTAAAATAAAATTAAAAAAAGGTACACTGCTTATTTAGAAAATAAAATAAATTTCAAATTAAAAAAAGACAAAAACTTACAAAGTTAATATGCAGCTAATCTGTCCTGGGAGAAACAGAAGGAAAATGCAGAGACTGCAGGTTGCAAACATCGGTGCCAAACATAGAACAAAAGGTGCTCATACATTTTATCAGCAGAGCATCACATCTTGCATTAGGTCACTTTAGGCCCTCCTGATTGGCTGGTTAATTAAATCTAAATGTTCATATAACTTTAAACTTAAATTCACATAATTACATACCCTCCAATATTTTACACATAAAAATCGGTACAAATTCGAAAAGGGGGCGTGGCCACACCCCTTTTCCTATACTTTCAATGGAAGTTTGGAGAGCCAAAAATCGGTACAGACCATAAAAAAAAGGTACTGTACCTGCCAAAAATGTACAGTTGGAGGGTATGTAATTAGGCATAATATCCCATGCAAATGGATTACCTAGAATATGGGGTGTTCATATTACTCTGCTATTTTAGCTACAAAATGACTATAAATATGATACACTGTGAGGTGGGATTAGCTAGATAATGCATAGGTTTGAAACAATGCTTCTTATGGGCCCTACACATTTGGCGAGAACACTGAACGATATGAATTTTCTCATTCTTTAATGAACGAGAACTTGTTCATATCTTTCAGTGTGTATGCACCAACGATGAATGATGCGCGGCCCCACGCTCTTACATCGTTGGTGCCAAGTCGCTTACCCGCGCTCGTTCATCGTTGGTACCAGGTCACTTATACATACAGGCCAATATGGACAATCTCATCCATATTGGCATGCATTGCTATGGGGCCGGGTGACGGTGGGAGTGAAGAAACGTCACTCCCCCCATCACTCACCCCCCGCCGCCGGGTCGGCCTTATCGGCTGTCGTGCACCTCGGCGGCACATCGCCGTATGTGTAGGGCCTATTAGAGATTTGCAACTCGCACTCCACCTGCGAATTCACCTCAGATATGTTTATGTTTTACACACTATACTACTATGGACATACAATGTCAAGTATTCAACAATATCAAAGATGACATGACTTTAATCTGTTGTAGGTACCAATGTGTGAATCCGAGTACACTTGTGCTTCAATTACCTCCTATTGGGTGCTTCTATAGCTGCAAAAGAGACAAAAAAACGATGTCCTTTCAGGTAAATTGTCTCTTCCTGTAGCCCAGCCACCATGAGTTCATCAGCATTCAAATGAAGCTTGGCCTGGCTCTGACTTCAATTACCTTTGAAGTAAGGACATGACTTTGCAAGGCCTGACTTAGCATTCCCCATGCTAATGATAACCTTACAGTGCTAACAAAAGCTATTTGGTATCGGTCTTATCTTTCAGATTACAAGCTACGATCCTGAGTCCTAGCATTTGTCACTGTATTGATAAGTGTGCGGCAGATTCATAACTCAGTTTTAAAAGAAACATAACTTATAAAACTCTAATACTGATATTCTATCTGTGATATCTAGATTCTTCACATTGATAGATCAAATTTGAATGAAGTCAATCATCTTTTATATATATATATATATATATATATATATATATATATATATACTGTAAGAGACAGTGTAATTTTTTAATGCATACCAATCTTCAAGACACAAAGTCCAGATGTCGATGTTTAAGTCTGTCATAGACCATTATCAAGACAGTCAGCAATGCAGCATGGTAATATCAGCATCCATCAGGGCAGAGTATTAACTTATCACTTTACCTGGAGCTCCCATTTGTAGTCACCATTCCCATGTGCTAAACACATCCAGAAGTATGGATCGGAAGTGCCGTGCATTCCACCTGCTTGGAACACAAGGTACACGACCAGAAGTAGTGCTACTGCGTTTAGAACATCAACAAAAACATCCTAACAGCAAGCGAAAATGCTGCTGTATATCTTAAAATACCCAAACGGCCACCAATATTTAAGTATAACTCACCAATCTATATAAATATTTAAGTATAACTCACCAATCTATATAAAGCCCCAGAAGTTAAGAAGCTCTGAGTTCGTCAGGCTGACCCACAGTCATTTCAACCAGCTTTATTAAACCGGACACTCTAAGGTCCCTAATACAAAATCAACAAATACTATGTGACAAAGGCCATCTAGTTGCTAGGGATGGAAATTACAGCCAGGTGCTCCAGTCAGTTTCTCATCTATTACTGTATTATAAGTACAAAAATGCAACCTAGTACATTATATCCTACAAATTATTTTTTAGAAATTGTTTTTTAAAATGTATGTAAAAAAAATTGATATAACAGATTCAAAAGCCCAAAAATTAACCCATACCAAAAAAAACACAAAAAAAAAATCAAAAAGCCGAAAAATCTCTATCCAAGACCAGGCAAAAATCTATTTTAGAAATACATTCAGGCCTCTTGGGGCCACTTTATCCAGAGTTTAGATCCATCTTGCCTCCTTTTTACATAAGCACAGTTCTCTGTTGCCACCTCTGGGAGGTATGGGGACCTAAGTCAATGGTCCAACATCTCAAAAGATGAAACTTGGTGTCCTGCATGGAGGAAACGGATGGCCACCGGTTTATCAGACTTTCCCATTAATAAAGCTTTATGGACAGTATAAAGTGATAAATTACTACTCTGACATGATGGATGCTGATATTACCATGCTGCATTGCTGACTGTCTTGATAATGGTCTATGACAGACCAAACCATCGACATCTAGACTTTGTATCTTGAAGATTGGTATGCATTCAAAAATTACATTGTCTCTCTATGCTCATGTGAGTGCCCCTCTAGTTATATATTGCTGTGTTTCCTGACGAAGGAGACTATATCCTCAAAACGTTGAAATAAAAACTTCACAGCTCCTTCACTGAAATTACAAGTCTCTGACTGCCGCTTGCATTACAACATTTATCTAAGGAGCAGGACTTCAAACTGGAAAGCACCAGAGCACGATATTCATAACAAGTGAGCAGAGTGCCAGATAGTATATGAATATATATATATATATATATATATATATATAAATCTGCTCACATACAGTACATCACAAAAGTATGAGTAGATCTATACCACTAAATATTAAAATAGTCAGGGAGCTCCAGCACTAAATTTGTAAGACCCCCTAGAGCTCACAAGAGGGTTTTCTGCCAATAACACTCTGCTGTTCCCTTGATACGCACACCGGTACTTAGGGGGTCACCTGGACTTAAACATCCCGCAGTAGGGGCTCACACAATAGGCTGGAGACCACAGGATAATGAACTGGAGAGTACCTGAGGGTTAAAGGCACACAGGAGCATGGAGGGTGAGGTCAGAGCTGGGTCGGGGTCTCAACCAGGACAGATGAGGCACTGTGAAGATGGCTTTGGATGTATGCAGGCACTGAGTGGATAGAATACAGGCACAGAGTAGATGGTATATATTGCAGGCTGAGAACAGGAACACTAGGAAGGCAGATAAAGGGTTAACACACTAGGCTGAAGTGGGTACATGCAGGGCAGAAATCAAGTACAAATGATTAGGAAATCTGGCACAGTATCCACAGAACCAGCAAGATTTGCAGACAAGGACCAAAGGCTTATACACAAGGCACAAACTATAACCGTCAGAGAGCACTGGGCTGACTGGATTATAAGAGAACATTGACCAATGGGAAAGCCAGCGTGAAGCCGTTTACTAGATTACAAACCTCTGTGCAGCTACAGTACTGCACATACAGCCCGGCATTTCCTGAAACTAAACAATAGGCACCCTGCATCCTGGTTGCTAGGTACCCGCGGGGTCTACTAGCCGGAAGTGCAGTAACGTCCTGGTCACCTAGCAATGACCGGGACCAGTCGGGGGGACAAGCCGTGGCAGCACGTGACACACATCGTAAATCTGTTAGACGGATGCCTAACATCAGGTTAATATAATGAAACACAGCCATCACATTTTAAAGTGTTACCATACAGATGGAGCCGCACTCATTTAGTGCGGCTCAACTAGGCAATCCGGCGCCTAGCTCCGCAACGGGAGTGCACAGAGACATCCCATTCTAGTGAATGGGGCGCGTGCGCATCACGGACAGATGTGGCGGTAAGCGCGCACGGGCACCCACAGGCACAGACAGAGCCATGATTAGCGTGGCTCCATCTGTACATCTTAACTGAGCGTTATATGCAACATATTTATTTAATAAACATAACAGACCTGATGCTGACACTATATGTAACTAATATTAGGAAAATCCAAACATTCCACATTCAAGACAGGAGATTAGGGACAGTTGTACCAAAATGTATTGTACAGTCATTTTACATTTGTACAGAAAATTACGTCTTCACCAAACAAAGTGAAGAGATGAAGATAAGGGTTGTCATTCCGAGTTGTTCGCTTGCAAGCCGATTTTAGCAGCATTGCACACGCTAAGCCGTCGCCTACTGGGAGTGAATCTTAGCTTCTTAAAATTGCGAACGAAAGATTCGCAATATTAAGATAAGACATCTCTGTGCAGTTTCTGAGTAGCTCGACACTTACTCAGCATCTGCGATCAGTTCAGTGCTTGTCGTTCCTGGTTTGACATCACAAACACACCCAGCGTTCGCCCAGACACTCCTCCGTTTCTCCAGCCACTCCCGCGTTTTTCCCAGAAACTGTAGCGTTTTTTCCCACACGCCCATAAAACAGCCTGTTTCCGCCCAGAAACACCCACTTCCTGTCAATCACACTACGATCGCCTGAGCGAAGAAAAAGCCGTGAGTAAAAAACCTAACTTCTTAGCAAATTTACTTGGCGCAGTCGCAGTGCGGACATTGCGCATGCGCACTAAGCGGAAAATCGCTGCGATGCGATAAAATTTACCGAGCGAACAACTCGGAATGACCACCAAGATTCCTTGAAAGGGATATTAAGAACGGGAATTACAAGAACTAGAAAAAATAAAAACAGTGAAAAGGAATAACCTTATAACTTATACACAAAAAAACGACCAGAAAGAATATATAGAACCATCCTTCATAAAGCAATTATAAGGAAATAGAAAGAATACTAAACAATCACTCGCACATTTTCTTGGTAGATGAAGAACTAAAGAAAACCTTACCAAAGAGACTGAAAATCATATATAGAATATAGATAGGTAAAAAATGTGAAACAAGAATTAACCAGGAGCTATATCCAGATACAGCAATCCGCACATACCGAATACTATGGATTTCACCACTGCACAATTTGCAAGAGATGCAAAAACCAAAGAGCAGTAACCAAAGCAATAAAAACATTTATATCAAAAACACAGCCAAAGAAGAATTCAAAATAAAGAATCAACTATCTTACAACAGTGAAGGAGTCATCTACTTGATTGAGTGTCCTCATTCGGACAACAATAAATGGGCCAGAGAGAAAATTAAAAGTAAGAATTTTGGAGCATTTGTATAACATCAAAAGAGGACTTAAGACCCACAGCCTATAAGCACATTTTTATGAAAAACAAAGATCCAAATGGATTCGGATTCTTCGGCATTCAAAAAGTTCTAAAAAACTGGAGAGACCCAGCATATTCTTGTGAATAGGTGTCCAGATGCCCTCTCTAAGATGGGGATTGGCGTACCCAATGGATGCTGGAGGTGCTCCATCGCCGCTGGCAACCCATTTCACATATGTTGGCAATGCTCCCACCTTCATTCATTTTGTTCGGAAGTTCTTAAACTTTCTGCAATCATTACAGAAAAACCGGTTCCTTCTGGTCCTGGTTATTTAATTTATCCCCCACCCCTATTTTCAAAATATAAGAAATCTGTTATTCCATTTGAATAATGCTAAGTCAGTTCTCCCGGTATGGTGGCACTCCTCCTCTGCTCCAACAGTTAGAGAATGGTTTAATAAAATTGATTTTTATGTAAATGGAAGCTATTCTGTCTTCTGTAGAAGGTGACCACGCAGTATTTAGAGATACATGGTTCCGCTGGGTGATCTTCGAGGAATTGAAGACAGCATTTCATCCCACCCCTCATAAACCACTCTAGGTTCTTCAGGTCCTTCTAGATCCGTGACCCCCTGGTTATGTCATTGATTGGGCCTTCTTTATTTGGCTGCCCTACAAGATTGTTGGTATGCAGCTTGCTTCTCTTTTCTTTCTTTTTCAGTTTTTGTGGGAACTGGAGCTGTTCTTTTCCATCCCTCTATCCCTGCTTTTTTTTCTTTTCTTTTTCTCTTTCCTTCTGCTCTTTTCTGTCTTTCCTCCCTTCCACTACTTCAACAGATTTATTGCCTCTTTTTTGTTTTGTTCCAAGACTGCCTTATATGCTCCTGACATTGTCTTATGTGTTTTTGATATTTTTATATTATGTTGTCTCATTTCTGATTTGTATGAAGATTGTGACAATCATATCTACACAGTTTGTCTTGTTTACCCATTTACTGAAAACCAATAAAATCAATTTGCACTAAAAGATTGGAGAGGAGATTTCGTAAACCTACTCAAAGAATGAAATGGTGGATTTATAAACTAAAAACACTGGAACCTGTGGGACTAAATATAGATATTGAGCTGAATGCATTCCTACATTAAACCCACGCATTTTACATGTATCCCCTAAAAGTGTTTTCCTCCATTTTAATTTCTTTTTTTTTGCTTTTTTCTTTGTTAGTTGAATATATTTGAATATTTTTTTTTATTCTTATTATTTATCTTTAATTCGTGTTTTTATTTTTACTCACTATTCTATTATTTTGTTCTATATACTGAAATTGGACAAATACTTACAGCCAAATGCCATGGAAGCATTGTTTAGAAAAAAAAAAACCCTGAAAGGAACATGTGGTTAACACCAAAGAACGGACTTCCGATGCCGGCCTCTTCCGCAGTTCCGGTTTTACAAATAAAGAATATAGAAATTAAACAGTACTTAAAGAACCCCCCCTCCTCCCCATCCTTGACAAAAAATCCCTTAGTGATTAAAAAAGCATCGGAAAGGAGGGCAGCACAGGAGAACCGCTGGAGCTGACTGCATACTGATCGGGAAAGATTCCCCCACCGTCTGACGTCATCAAGAGATGCAGCAAACCTACTCCGGCAGAGTGAATATCGGAAGCCACAGGAGCAGTTCCAAAGCTCCCTAGGGTAAGATCAGTGTTAGCTATCCACCTCCCGGGCAACCTGCACCGTCCACAGTGACAAAAAAAAAAAAAAAAAAAGAGCTAAACATTATTTGAGTACTGTGCAATTTATTTTTTTTTTTATAGGATTTTGGTACTCACCGTTAAATCCTTTTCTCCTAGTCCGTAGAGGATGCTGGGGACTCCAAAAGGACCATGGGGTATAGACGGGATCCGCAGGAGCTTGGGCACACGAAAAAGACTTAAGACTGGGTGTGAACTGGCTCCTCCCTCTATGCCCCTCCTCCAGACCTCAGTTATAGGAACTGTGCCCAGGAGAGATGGACACTAAAAGGAAAGATTTTTGTCTTAACCAAGGGCTACCAAATAACCAGCCCACACCATAAACATACCGTACAACCGGAATAACACCAAAAGCAGATAACAGTATGCATAAAACTCCAGCAACCAGCTGTAACAAACCAATACACAAGTCGTGTATAATTAACTTAACCAGTAAGAAAATATACATAATGCAAGTAAGAGTCCGCACTGGGACGGGAGCCCAGCATCCTCTACGGACTAGGAGAAAAGGATTTAACGGTGAGTACCAAAATCCTATTTTCTCTTACATCCTAGAGGATGCTGGGGACTCCAAAAGGGGATTATACCAAAGCTCCAGAACGGGCGGGAGAGTGCGGACGAATCTGCAGCACCGACTGAGCAAACGCCAGGTCCTCATTGGCCAGGGTATCGAACTTATAGAACTTAGCAAAAGTGTTCGAACCCGACCAAGTAGCCGCTCGGCAAAGCTGTAGTGCCGAAACACCTCGGGCAGCCGCCCAAAATGAGCCCACCTTTCTGGTAGAATGGGCTTTTACCGCCTTCGGCACCGGTAACCCCACCGAAGAATGAGCCTGTTGGATCGTACTACAAATCCAACGTGCAATAGTCTGTTTTGACGCGGGATGACCAACCTTGTTGGCCGCATACAAAACAAACAACGCTTCAGTTTTCCTAGTAAAAGCCGTCCTAGACTTTTAACGCTCTTACAACATCCAGAGATTTTGGAATCGCCACTTCTTCCGAAGCTACCGGAACCACAATAGGTTGGTTAATGTGAAATGACGAAACCACCTTTGGTAGAAATTGTTGACGAGTCCTCAATTCCACCCTATCCGCATGAAAAATCAAGTACGGACTCTTATGAGATAAAGCTGCCAATTCCGATACTCGCCTGGCAGATGCCAGCGCCAAAAGCATAACCACCTTCCAAGTGAGACATTTTAATTCAACCTTCCACAAAGGTTCAAATCAGGATGACCTGAGGAACCGCAAGACGACATCAAGGTCCCATGGCGCTACAGGCGGTACAAACGGTGGATTGATATGCATTACACCCTTTACAAAGGTCTGAACCTCTGGGAGGGTAGCTAACTCTTTTTGAAAGAAAATAGACAAAGCCGAAATTTGCACTTTGATAGAACCCAATTTCAGGCCTGCATCTACAGCCGCCTGTAAAAAGTGGAGAAAACGACCCAAGTGAAAATCCTCAGCAGGAGCTTTAACCTCACACCAGGAAACGTATTTCCTCCAGATACGGTGATAGTGTTTCGCCGTAACCTCTTTCCTAGCCTTAATGACAGTTGGAATGACCTCCCTGGCGCTCAACCTCCATGCCGTCAAACGCAGCCGCGGTAAGTCCGGAAACACGCATGGACCCTATAACAGATCCTCCCTTAGAGGAAGCGGCCAAGGATCTTCCACCAGCAAGTCCTGAAGATCCGGGTACCAGGCCCTTCTTGGCCAGTCTGGAACGATGAGAATCGCCTGAACCCTTGCTCGACGAATGATCCCCAGCACCTTTGGAATGAGAGGAAGAGGAGGGAACACATACACCGACTGGAAGACCCACAGAGACACCAGGGCGTCCACCGCCGAGGCTTGTCCTGGAACAATACCTTGGGAGCTTCTTGTTGAGCCGAGACGCCATTATGTCTATCATCTGAATTCCCCAGCGTCCTGTCACTTCTGCAAAAACCTCTTGGTGCAGAGCCCACTCTCCCGGATGAAGGTCGTGTCTGCTGAGGAAATCTGCTTCCCAGTTGTCCACCCCCGGTAGGAAAATTGCTGACAGTGCGCTGACGTGTTGTTCCGCCCAGCGAAGTATCTTTGTGGCCTCCGCCATTGCCGCTCTGCTCCTTGTTCCGCCTTGCCTGTTTATATGGGCCACCGCTGTGATGTTGTCTGACTGTACCAGGACCAGTCGACCCTGAAGTAGACTTCTTGCTTGGAGCAGGCCGTTGTAAATGGCTCTTAACTCTAGAACATTTATGTGGAGACAGGCTTCCTGGGGCGACCATTTTCCCTGGAAATTTCTTCCTTGGGTGACTGCGCCCCAGTCCCGGAGACTTGCATCTGTTGTCAGAAGTACCCACTCTTGGATACCGAATCGGCATCTCCCCAAGAGGTGATTCACTTGTAGCCACCACCGGAGAGAAATTCTGGCTCTGGGAGATACACTTATCTTCCGGTGAATGTGTAGATGAGACCCAGACCATTTGCTCAGCAAGTCCCACTGAAACACACGGACGTGAAATTTGCCGTATGGAATGGCTTCGTACGCCGCAACCATCTTCCCCAGAACCCGAGTACAATGATGTATCGACACACTCGACGGCTTCAGAAGTTCTCTGACCATCGTCTGCAATTCCAGAGCCTTTTCTTCTGGAAGGAATACCTTCTGTACCTCCGTGTCCAGAATCATGCCCAGAAACGTAAGCAGAGTGGTCGGAATCAACTGTGATTTCGGCAAATTGAGGACCCATCCGTGTTGTCGCAGGACCGATAGAGACAACTCCACACTTTTCAGCAATCGTTCCTTGGACCTCGCCTTTATCAGGAGATCGTCCAAGTACGGGATAATTGAAACCCCTTGTTTGCGAAGAAGCACCATCCTTTCCGCCTTGACCTTGGTGAAAATCCTCGGAGCCGTGGAAAGCCCAAACGGCAACGTCTGAAATTGGAAATGAGAATCCTGTATCGCAAACCTGAGGAAAGCCTGATGCAGAGGATATATCGGGACATGTAAGTAGGCATCCTTTATGTCGACTGACACCATAAAATCCCCCCCTTCTAGGCTGGAGATCATAGCTCGAAGGGATTCCATCTTGAACTTGAAAACTTTCAAGTATGGATTGAGGGATTTTAAATTTAGAATTGGCCTGACCGAACCGTCCGCTTTCGGCACCACAAAGAGGCTCGAGTAGAACCCCTCCCCCCGCTGAGATGAGGGAACGGGAATAATGACTCTCTGTAGACACAGTTTTTGAAACGCTGTTAGCACCACCTCCCTGTCCGGAAGACCTACTGGTAATGCCGAAATGAAGAACCGGTGAGGGGGCATCTCCTGAAACTCCAGTTTGTATCCCTGAGACACGATCTCTAGTACCCAGGGATCCAGGCCTGATTGAATCCAGACCTGACTGAAACTTCGTAGACGGCACCCCACCGGTTCGGACTTCCCCAGGGAAGCCCCAGCGTCATGCGGTGGCCTTGGTAGCAGCAAGGGAGGACTTTTGGTCCTGGGCGCCTGAACCTGCAGAAGGTTTTCTTCCCCTTCCTCTACCTTTTGAAGCGAGGAAGGACGAGCCTTTTCCACGCCTGTATTTATTGTGACGAAACGACTGCATCTGCTGATGTGGTGCCTTTTTCTGTTGTGTGGCAACATACGGAAGAAAAGAGGACTTACCCGCAGTCGCGGTCGAGACCAGGTCAGCCAAGCCGTCCCCGAACAAGACAGTACCTTTGAAGGGTAGCGCTTCCATAGCCCTCTTGGAGTCGGCATCAGCATTCCATTAATGGATCCACAGGGCCCTCCTGGTTGATATCGACATGGCATTGGTTCTTGAACCCAAGAGACAGATGTCCCTCGCCGCATCTTTTATGTAATCTGCAGCGTCCTTAATATAACCAAGAGTTAGAAGGACATTATCTTTATCCAGAGTATCTATATCATTAGCTAAATTCTCAGCCCTTTTAGCAATGGCACTACTCACCCATACTGGCGCCACAGCGGGTCTAAGCAATGCACCTGAATTAGCGAAAATTGACTTCAGAGACGTCTCCAGCTTGCGATCCGCCGGATCTTTGAGAGCCGCTGTGTCAGGAGACGGAAGCGCCACTTTCTTATACAAACGAGATAAAGCTTTGTCAACAGTTGGAGATGCCTCCCATTTTTCCCTGTCATCAGAGGGGAAAGGATACGCCATGTAAATCCTCTTGGGAATCTGCCATTTCTTATCCGGCGACTCCCAAGCCTTTTCACAAAGAGTATTCATTTCATGAGAGGGGGGAAATTTTACCTCAGGTTTTTTTCCCTTGGACAAGCAAATCCTAGTTTCCTGTACCGCAGGTTCATCAGAAATGTGTAAAACATCTTTTATAGCCAGAATCATGTACTGAATACTCTTAACTAAACGGGGATGTAACGCTGCCTCAGTGAAATCGACGTCGGAATCAGAGTCAGTGTCGGTATCAGTATCTACAACCTGAGTAAATGGCCGCTTTTGCGCCCCAGACGGGGTCTGAACCAGAGACAAAGCCTCTTCCATGGACTTTTTCCACACCTGGGTCTGTGCCTCAGACTTATCTAATCTCTTTGATAAGGAAGTTACATTCGAGTTTATCGTATTAAGTAATGCTAGCAAATCAGGTGTCGGCTGCGTCGACAGTCCCAACTCTAGCCCCGCATCCGCTCCCCCAATAACCTCCTCCGGTGAATAAGCTTCAGCCTCAGACATGCCGACACACCACAACACAAAGAACGTCCCTGCTAGGTGACAGGCCTACAATAAAGCCCAGATAGAGGACACAGAGGGAGTATGCCAGCTCACACCCCAGCGCCCATATATCGCAAAAACGATATATGTACCCAGCGCTGCCTTATCTCACTATTGAGCACCAACACTGCGGCCCCCCCTCTGAAAAAGCACCCCCCCCCCCGTTACCTGGAGAAGCGTGGAGGTCCCCGCAGCGTCTCTGTCCCTCAACCGCGTGTTGTAGGGAAAATGGCGCCGGTGAGCTGCGGGACGAAGCTCCGCCCCCTTCCCGGCGCGCTTCGGCCCGCCAAATTCAAAATTGTTTAAAAATGCCGGCGGGGGTCTGTATATGGTGCCTAGGCACCCACAATCTTCCTGCCGCCCTTAGAAACTTCAGTAACATGCTGCCCAGGGTGCCCCCCAGCGCCCTACACCCAGTGAATACCGTTGGTGATGTGTGTGGGAGCATGGAGCACAGCGATACCGCTGTGCTGTACCTTCCGTCACTGAAGTCTTCTGCCGTCCCAAAGTCTTCTGATCTTCTCATACTCACCCGACTTCTGTCTTCTGGCTACTGTGAGGGGGTGACGGTGTGGCTCCGGGAACAAGCAGCTAGGCGCACCAAGTAATCAAACCCTCTGGAGCTAATGGTGGCCCTCATTCCGAGTTGTTCGCTCGCAAGCTGCTTTTAGCAGCTTTGCACACGCTAAGCCGCCGCCTACTGGGAGTGAATCTTAGCTTATCAAAATTGCGAACGAAAGATTAGCAGAATTGCGAATAGACACTTCTTAGCAGTTTCTGAGTAGCTGCACACTTACTCGGCATCTGCGATCAGTTCAGTGCTTGTCGTTCCTGGTTTGACGTCACAAACACTCCCAGTGTTCGCCCAGACACTCCTCCGTTTCTCCGGCCACTCCCGCGTTTTTCCCTAGAAACTGTAGCGTTTTTTCACACACTCCCATAAAACGGACAGTTTCCGCCCAGAAACACCCACTTCCTGTCAATCACATTACGATCACCAGAACGAAGAAAAAACCTTGTGATGCCGTGAGTAAAGTACCTAACTGCATAGCAAATTTACTTGGCGCAGTCGCACTGCGGACATTGCGCATGCGCATTAGCGACTAATCGCTCCGTTGCGAGAAAAAAATAACGAGCGAACAACTCGGAATGAGGGCCGGTGTCCAGTAGCCTGTTGCATTAATATCACCAAGTTCCTCCTTCCCCAATCCCCTGCCCTCTTTTCCTATACGCCATACACTCTTAGTGCTCGGATAAACTCAAACAGCTGTGTCCTTATACAGTAAGTTATACAGGATGAAGATTGTAAAGAATTGATGGCAGAGCATGAATATGGAACATTGGTAGACATTCTCTGCACTAATATAATGCAAGTATCTGTAGGATACTTGATAATATATATTTGATGGGTGGTATTCATGTGGCCAGCGGTCAGCAGACCGACGGTCACATGATCTCCCCCAAAATCCTGCCCCCTCACTATGCCGACCAACAGGGACTACTTCCACTCGTGTATGTCCACAACCCATAGAGTGGGAATAGAACCCGTGGTGACCGCAGGTCGCCACCGAGCCCGCAAGGGGCTTGCTGCGCTAGCCCTCCCCCCCTCCCGCCGTCGGTATGCTGCCGGGCGGTCGGGATAGGAGAAGTAGTATGAAAGCTATAGACCAATCAGCATCACAACTTACAATCTACAGATGTGCCTAGTTCTAGCTTTGTTGGGTATAGCAGCGTTTCATACCGCATTGAGTCATAGCCGATGGCTCCCCCATTAAAGTAATGGCTAGCGGGAGCATGCATACAGTATGTGTGCTCCCTGCTATCATACGCTACAAGTGCCAAGATGCGGCAACAATATAAGCTCACACATCTGAATGAGTTTCATGGTATTCCCGTGTCCATAGGCCCTCATTAAAAAATAACTTCCAACCCCTCATTGTCAATAAACCCCCCCCAGTGGTCTTACATTCTAATAATAGTACCACCCACACCCCGTAGTAATAAAAAAGTTCCATGTTTTAAAAAAACCATCCCCTCCTATTAAAAGCACCTGTTGCACCCCTCCAATACCCTGTGACCAGAGTATTTTTGTGAGTATTTTTTTTTATTTTGCCCCCATCCCCCCATAAACATAATTTAAATATTTATATTTATATCCCCACTGTTTAAAGTTTCTCCCTGGTGATTACCCACACCCCCCCTGGGCTTATACTCCCCCCTTCCCTATGCCATACCTCCTAACTGTCCTGATTCCAGTGGGACAGTCCCGCTTCTCGGACACTGCCCCGCTGTCCCACCCTCGGGAAGCAAAGTCCCGAGGCGGGGGGTGGAGTTGGGAGAGGCGTTGATTACCTGCTGTTCTGCTCTGCAAAGGAAGGGAGCAGGGGCTGCCCAGCTGCTCAGGGAGTGCTGGACACGCCCCCCAAAATGCCGTAAGATCGGCCAGTGAGTGTGGCCACGCCCACACAGGCCACACCCACCACACTGGAGGTCACGCCCTTTTTTCGGGTCGTGCCGCACGAGATATCCCGACCCTATCGAACCAAAAGTTGGGAGGTATGCCTATGCAGAGTGCAGCGGAGCATGTGTCAGGGGGACCTGATAATTAGTACCCCCTGCTGCAGCTGATCTCTGCAGGGTGAGGAACAAAGTTCCCCTCCCTGCAATGTGCCTCTCCGGAGCATGCAGACCACCGCATTACTGCCGAGTCCAGGCACACAGAAGGGACAGCAGATGCTGGTGGCTGCTAATTGCCTGTGATGCGTCCTAGCCAGGTAATGGATTCCTGCTTTGGCATCACATTGCCACCAAGCCAGGAAAGTGGTTAATAATGTAACCAATATTTTTCATCAAACTTACTGGTATGGAATTACAAGTTTTCAAAACACAGCTGTACAGCACAGGTTAGTGCTACACTATGTAATAGCCCAGGTAGGAGGCTATATTATATAATATTACAAATGAAGATGGGATCACAATGTTGCAACTATATCATTAATGACACATAAAAACCAGAACCAATAATACATCATCATATGGATTAAGCTTCACAAACGAAGCCAGATTTTACAAAAACTCACAATATATCCTAATCAGAGTTATAGATTCATTATTCTCATGGTCAGACACAACTACTGGGATTACAGGAACAGGTACAAGGTTCAAATCGCTGATGCATTCATTAGGAAGATTTATTTTATTGATATTAGGAATAATAGTGATTGGCTATGGAATAATGAAATGTATACCAATAATAGTGAAAGGCTGAAAAAATAAGAATTTACTTACCGATAATTCTATTTCTCGTAGTCCGTAGTGGATGCTGGGACTCCGTCAGGATCATGGGGAATAGCGGCTCCGCAGGAGACTGGGCACAAAAGTAAAAGCTTTAGGACTACCTGGTGTGCACTGGCTCCTCCCCCTATGACCCTCCTCCAAGCCTCAGTTAAGATACTGTGCCCGGACGAGCGTACACAATAAGGAAGGATTATTGAATCCCGGGTAAGACTCATACCAGCCACACCAATCACACCATATAACTTGTGATCTAAACCCAGTTAACAGCATGATAACATGAGGAGCCTCCAGAAAAGATGGCTCACTACAACAAAACCCGAATTTTTTGGCAACAATAACTATGTACAAGTTTTGCAGACAATCCGCACTTGGGATGGGCGCCCAGCATCCACTACGGACTACGAGAAATAGAATTATCGGTAAGTAAATTCTTATTTTCTCTGACGTCCTTGTGGATGCTGGGAACTCCGTCAGGACCATGGGGATTATACCAAAGCTCCCAAACGGGCGGGAGAGTGCGGATGACTCTGCAGCACCGAATGAGAGAACTCCAGGTCCTCCTTAGCCAGGGTATCAAATTTGTAGAATTTTACAAACGTGTTTTCCCCTGACCATGTAGCTGCTCGGCAAAGTTGTAAAGCCGAGACCCCTCGGGCAGCCGCCCAAGATGAACCCACCTTCCTGGTGGAATGGGCATTTACAGATTTTGGCTGTGGCAGGCCTGCCACAGAATGTGCAAGCTGAATTGTACTACAAATCCAACGAGCAATAGTCTGCTTAGAAGCAGGAGCACCCAGCTTGTTGGGTGCATACAAGATAAACAGCGAGTCAGATTTCCTGACTCCAGCCGTCCTGGAAACATATATTTTCAGGGCCCTGACTACATCCAGCAACTTGGAGTCCTCCAAGTCCCTAGTAGCCGCAGGTACCACAATAGGTTGGTTCAGGTGAAACGCTGAAACCACCTTAGGAAGAAATTGAGGACGAGTCCTCAATTCCGCCCTATCCGAATGAAATATCAGGTAAGGACTTTTATAGGATAAAGCCGCCAATTCTGATACACGCCTGGCTGAAGCCAAGGCCAACAGCATTACCACTTTCCATGTGAGATATTTTAAATCCACCGTGGCAAGTGGTTCGAACCAATGTGATTTTAGGAATCCCAAAACCACATTGAGATCCCAGGGTGCCACTAGAGGCACAAAGGGAGGCTGTATATGCAGTACCCCCTTGACAAACATCTGGACTTCAGGAACTGAAGCCAATTCTTTCTGGAAGAAAATTGACAAGGCCGAAATTTGAACCTTAATGGACCCTAATTTTAGGCCCATGGACAGTCCTGTTTG
This sequence comes from Pseudophryne corroboree, assembly GCF_028390025.1. NCBI lineage: Eukaryota > Metazoa > Chordata > Amphibia > Anura > Myobatrachidae > Pseudophryne > Pseudophryne corroboree. The sequence continues at coordinate 78,957,763 of NC_086446.1, read as the reverse complement.
CAGGAAATGCAGGAAACGACCTAGTTGAAATTCCTCTGTCGGGGCCTTCCTGGCCTCGCACCACGCAACATATTTTCGCCAAACACGGTGATAATGTTGTGCGGTTACATCCTTCCTGGCTTTGATCAGGGTAGGGATGACTTCATCTGGAATGCCTTTTTCCTTCAGGATCCGGCGTTCAACAGCCATGCCGTCAAACGCAGCCGTGGTAAGTCTTGGAACAGACAGGGTCCTTGCTGAAGCAGGTCCCTTCTTAGAGGTAGAGGCCACGGATCCTCCATGAGCATCTCTTGAAGTTCCGGGTACCAAGTCCTTCTTGGCCAATCCGGAGCCACGAGTATAGTTCTTACTCCTCTCCGTCTTATAATCCTCAGTACCTTGGGTATGAGAGGCAGAGGAGGGAACACATACACTGACTGGTACACCCACGGTGTTACCAGAGCGTCCACCGCTATTGCCTGAGGGTCCCTTGACCTGGCGCAATACCTGTCTAGTTTTTTGTTGAGGCGGGACGCCATCATGTCCACCTTTGGTTTTTCCCAATGGTTTACAATCAATTGGAAGACTTCTGGATGAAGTCCCCACTCTCCCGGGTGTAGATCGTGTCTGCTGAGAAAGTCTGCTTCCCAGTTGTCCACTCCGGGAATGAACACTGCTGACAGTGCTATCACATGATTTTCCGCCCAGCGAAGAATCCTTGCAGCTTCTGCCATCGCTCTCCTGCTTCTTGTGCCGCCCTGTCTGTTTACGTGGGCGACTGCCGTGATGTTGTCCGACTGGATCAACACCGGCTGACCCTGAAGCAGAGGCCTTGCTTGACTTAGGGCATTGTAAATGGCCCTTAGTTCCAGGATATTAATGTGAAATGACGTTTCCATGCTTGACCACAAGCCCTGGAAATTTTTTCCCTGTGTGACTGCTCCCCAGCCTCTCAGGCTGGCATCCGTGGTCACCAGGACCCAGTCCTGAATGCCGAATCTGCGGCCCTCTAGAAGATGAGCACTCTGCAACCACCACAGGAGAGAAACCCTTGTCCTCGGAGACAGGGTTATCCGCTGATGCATTTGAAGATGCGATCCGGACCATTTGTCCAGCAGATCCCACTGAAAAGTTCTTGCGTGGAATCTGCCGAATGGAATCGCTTCGTAAGAAGCCACCATTTTTCCCAGGACCCTTGTGCATTGATGCACTGACACTTGGCCTGGTTTTAGGAGGTTCCTGACTAGCTCGGATAACTCCCTGGCTTTCTCCTCCGGGAGAAACACCTTTTTCTGGACTGTGTCCAGAATCATCCCTAGGAACAGCAGATGTGTCGTCGGAATCAGCTGCGATTTTGGGATATTTAGAATCCACCCGTGCTGTCGTAACACTACTTGAGACAGTGCTACTCCGACCTCTAACTGTTCCCTGGACCTTGCCCTTATCAGGAGATCGTCCAAGTAAGGGATAATTAAGACGCCTTTTCTTCGAAGAAGAATCATCATTTCAGCCATTACCTTGGTAAAGACCCGGGGTGCCGTGGACAATCCAAACGGCAGCGTCTGAAACTGATAATGACAGTTCTGTACCACAAACCTGAGGTACCCTTGGTGAGAAGGGCAAATTGGGACATGGAGGTAAGCATCCTTGATGTCCAGAGACACCATATAGTCCCCTTCTTCCAGGTTCGCTATCACTGCTCTGAGTGACTCCATCTTGAATTTGAACCTTTGTATGTAAGTGTTCAAGGATTTCAGATTTAAAATAGGTCTCACCGAGCCGTCCGGCTTCGGTACCACAAACAGCGTGGAATAATACCCCTTTCCCTGTTGCAGGAGGGGTACCTTGATTATCACCTGCTGGGAATACAGCTTGTGAATGGCTTCCAATACCGCCTCCCTGTCGGAGGGAGACGTTGGTAAAGCAGACTTCAGGAACCGGCGGGGGGGAGACGTCTCGAATTCCAATTTGTACCCCTGAGATACTACCTGAAGGATCCAGGGGTCCACTTGCGAGTGAGCCCACTGCGCGCTGAAATTCTTGAGACGGCCCCCCACCGTGCCTGAGTCCGCTTGTAAGGCCCCAGCGTCATGCTGAGGACTTGGCAGAAGCGGGGGAGGGCTTCTGTTCCTGGGAAGAGGCTGCCTGATGCAGTCTTTTTCCCCTTCCTCTGCCCCTGGGCAGAAATGAGGAGCCTTTTGCCCGCTTGCCCTTATGGGGACGAAAGGACTGAGCCTGAAAAGACGACGTCTTTTTCTGCTGAGAGGCGACCTGGGGTAAAAAGGTGGATTTCCCAGCAGTTGCCGTGGCCACCAGGTCCGATAGACCGACCCCAAATAACTCCTCCCCTTTATAAGGCAATACTTCCATATGCCGTTTAGAATCCGCATCACCTGACCACTGTCGCGTCCATAACCCTCTTCTGGCAGAAATGGACAGCGCACTTACTCTTGATGCCAGAGTGCAAATATCCCTCTGTGCATCTCGCATATATAGAAATGCATCTTTTAAATGCTCTATAGTCAATAATATACTGTCCCTATCCAGGGTATCAATATTTTCAGTCAGGGAATCCGACCAAGCCACCCCAGCGCTGCACATCCAGGCTGAGGCGATTGCTGGTCGCAGTATAACACCAGTATGTGTGTATATACTTTTTAGGATATTTTCCAGTTTTCTATCACCTGGTTCCTTTAGGGCGGCCGTATCAGGAGACGGTAACGCCACTTGTTTTGATAAGCGTGTGAGCGCTTTATCTACCCTAGGGGGTGTTTCCCAACGCGCCCTAACCTCTGGCGGGAAAGAGTATAATGCCAATAATTTTTTAGAAATTATCATTTTTTTATCGGGGGAAACCCACGCTTCATCACACACCTCGTTTAATTCATCTGATTCAGGAAAAACTACGGGTAGTTTTTTCACACCCCACATAATACCCTTTTTTGTTGTACTTGTAGTATCAGAAATGTTCAAAACCTCCTTCATTGCCGTGATCATGTAACGTGTGGCCCTACTGGAAGTCACGTTTGTCTCCTCACCGTCGACACTGGAGTCAGTATCCGTGTCTGGGTCTGTGTCGACCATCTGAGGTAACGGGCGCTTTAGAGCCCCTGACGGTTTTTGAGACGCCTGGACAGGCACTAGCTGATTTGCTGGCTGTCTCATGTCGTCAACAGTCTTTTGTAAAGTGCTGACGCTATCACGTAATTCCTTCCATAAAATCATCCAGTCAGGTGTCGACTCCCTAGGGGGTGACATCACTATTACCGGCAATTGCTCCACCTCCACATCATTTTCCTCCTCATACATGTCGACACAAACGTACCGACACACAGCACACACACAGGGAATGCTCTGATAGAGGACAGGACCCCACTAGCCCTTTGGGAAGACAGAGGGAGAGTTTGCCAGCACACACCAGAGCGCTATATATAATATATAGGGACAACCTTATATAAGTGTTTCTCCCTTATATAGCTGCTGTATTGATTATTATGCCAATTTAGTGCCCCCCCCCCCTCTCTTGTTTTACCCTGTTTCTGTAGTGCAGGACTGCAGGGGAGAGTCAGGGAGACGTCCTTCCAGCGGAGCTGTGAGGGAAAATGGCGCTTGTGTGCTGAGGAGATAGGCTCCGCCCCCTTCTCTGCGGCCTTTCTCCCGCTTTTTGTGGAAAACTGGCAGGGGTTAAAATTCATCCATATAGCCCAGGAGCTATATGTGATGCATTTTTCGCCAGCCAAGGTGTTTCTATTGCGTCTCAGGGCGCCCCCCCCCCCCAGCGCCCTGCACCCTCAGTGACCGGAGTGTGAAGTGTGCTGAGAGCAATGGCACACAGCTGCAGTGCTGTGCGCTACCTTGTTGAAGACAGGACGTCTTCTGCCGCCGATTTTCCGGACCTCTTCTGTCTTCTGGCTCTGTAAGGGGGCCGGTGGCGCGGCTCTGGGACCGAGCTCCATGGCTGGGCCTGTGATCGGTCCCTCTGGAGCTAATGATGTCCAGTAGCCTAAGAAGCCCAATCCACTCTGCACGCAGGTGAGTTCGCTTCTTCTCCCCTTAGTCCCTCGATGCAGTGAGCCTGTTGCCAGCAGGACTCACTGAAAATAAAAAACCTAAACTTAAACTTTTCACTAAGCAGCTCAGGAGAGCCACCTAGTGTGCACCCTTCTCGTTCGGGCACAAAAATCTAACTGAGGCTTGGAGGAGGGTCATAGGGGGAGGAGCCAGTGCACACCAGGTAGTCCTAAAGCTTTTACTTTTGTGCCCAGTCTCCTGCGGAGCCGCTATTCCCCATGGTCCTGACGAAGTCCCAGCATCCACAAGGACGTCAGAGAAATGTTATTAGGGAAAACTATAAATATATAATAAGGACCAGACAAGAGGAAATTGTGTAGTTATATGAACGTGTTGGACCAATAAATCAAATCAATTCTGTGATAAAATCTAAAAAAAAAAAATAAGATTTTACTCACCGGTAAATCTATTTCTCGTAGTCCGTAGTGGATGCTGGGACTCTGTAAGGACCATGGGGAATAGCGGCTCCGCAGGAGACTGGGCACAACTAAAGAAAGCTTTAGGACTACCTGGTGTGCACTGGCTCCTCCCTCTATGACCCTCCTCCAGACCTCAGTTAGGATACTGTGCTCGGAAGAGCTGACACAATAAGGAAAGGATTTGGAATCCCGGGTAAGACTCATACCAGCCACACCAATCACACGGTACAACTCGTGATACTATACCCAGTTAACAGTATGAAATACAACGGAACCTCTCAACAGATGGCTCTCGACAATAACCCTTTAGTTAAACAATAACTATATACAAGTATTGCAGACAATCCGCACTTGGGATGGGCGCCCAGCATCCACTACGGACTACGAGAAATAGATTTACCGGTGAGTAAAATCTTATTTTCTCTAACGTCCTAAGTGGATGCTGGGACTCCGTAAGGACCATGGGGATTATACCAAAGCTCCCAAACGGGCGGGAGAGTGCGGATGACTCTGCAGCACCGAATGAGCGAACTCTAGGTCCTCCTCAGCCAGGGTGTCAAACTTGTAGAATCTTGCAAATGTGTTTGACCCCGACCAAGTAGCTGCTCGGCAAAGTTGCAAAGCCGAGACCCCTCGGGCAGCCGCCCAAGAACAGCCCACCTTCCTCGTGGAATGGGCTTTCACTGATCTAGGATGCGGCAGTCCAGCCGCAGAATGTGCAAGCTGAATCGTGCTACAGATCCAGCGAGCAATAGTCTGCTTAGAAGCAGGAGCACCCAGCTTGTTGGGTGCATACAGGATAAATAGCGAGTCAGTTTTTCTGACTCTAGCCGTCCTGGAAACATAAATTTTCAGGGCCATGACTACGTCCAGCAACTTGGAATCCTCCAAGTCCCTAGTAGCCACAGGCACCACAATAGGTTGGTTCAAATGAAAAGCTGATACGACCTTAGGCAGGAATTGGGAACGAGTCCTCAGTTCCGCCCTATCCATATGGAAAATCAGATAAGGGCTTTTACATGACAAAGCCGCCAATTCTGACACACGCCTGGCCGAGGCCAAGGCCAACAGCATGACCACCTTCCACGTGAGATATTTTAGCTCCACGGTTTTAAGTGGCTCAAACCAATGCGACTTTAGGAAATCCAACACCACGTTGAGATCCCAAGGTGCCACTGGAGGCACAAAAGGGGGCTGAATATGCAGCACTCCTTTAACAAAAGTCTGAACTTCAGGCAGTGAAGCCAGTTCTTTTTGGAAGAAAATCGAAAGTGCCGAAATCTGGACCTTAATGGAACCCAATTTGAGGCCCATAGTCACCCCTGACTGTAGGAAGTGCAGGAATCGACCCAGCTGAACTTCCTCCGTTGGGGCCTTCTTGGCCTCACACCACGCAACATATTTCCGCCATATGCGGTGATAATGTTTTGCGGTCACATCCTTCCTGGCTTTGATCAGCGTAGGAATGACTTCCTCCGGAATGCCCTTTTCCTTTAGGATCCGGTGTTCAACCGCCATGCCGTCAAACGCAGCCGCGGTAAGTCTTGGAACAGACAGGGCCCCTGCTGCAGCAGGTCTTGTCTGAGCGGCAGAGGCCATGGGTCCTCTGAGATCATCTCTTGAAGTTCTGGGTACCAAGCTCTTCTTGGCCAATCCGGAACAATGAGTATAGTTCTTACTCTACTCCTTATTATCCTCAGTACCTTGGGTATGAGAGGAAGAGGAGGGAACACATAAACCGACCGGTACACCCATGGCGTCACTAGAGCGTCCACCGCTATCGCCTTAGGGTCCCTTGACCTGGTGCAATAGTTTTCTAGCTTTTTGTTGAGGCGGGACGCCATCATGTCCACCTGTGGCCTTTCCCACCGGTTTGTAATCAGCCTGAAGACTTCTGGATGAAGTCCCCACTCTCCCGGGTGGAAGTCGTGCCTGCTGAGGAAGTCTGCTTCCCAGTTGTCCACTCCCGGAATGAACACTGCTGACAGTGCTAACACGTGATTTTCCGCCCATCGGAGAATCCTTGTGGCTTCTGCCATCACCACCCTGCTTCTCGTGCCGCCCTGTCGGTTTACATGGGCGGCCGCCGTGATGTTGTCTGACTGGATCAGTACTGGCTGGCTTTGAAGCAGGGGTCTTGCCTGACTTAGGGCAGTGTAAATGGCCGTTAGTTCAAGAATATTTATGTGTAGGGACATCTCCTGGCTTGACCATAGTCCTTGGAAATTTCTTCCCTGTGTGACTGCTCCCCAGCCTCGAAGGCTGGCATCCGTGGTCACCAGGACCCAGTCCTGTATGCCGAATCTGCGGCCCTCCAGAAGATGAGCACTCTGCAGCCACCACAGTAGAGACACCCTGGTCCTTGCAGACAGGGTTATCAGCCGATGCATCTGAAGATGCGATCCGGACCACTTGTCCAACAGATCCCACTGAAAGATCCTTGCATGGAACCTTCCGAATGGAATTGCTTCGTAAGAAGCTACCATTTTTCCCAGGACTCGCGTGCAGTGGTGCACCGACACCTGTTTTGGTTTTAGGCGGTCTCTGACTAGCGATGACAACTCCTTGGCCTTCTTCTCCGGGAGAAACACCTTTTTCTGTTCTGTGTCCAGAACCATCCCCAGGAACAATAGACGCGTTGCAGGAACCAGCTGCGACTTTGGAATATTCAGGATCCAGCCGTGCTGTTGTAGCACTTCCCGAGCTAGTGCTACTGCGATCAGCAACTGTTCCCTGGACCTCGCCTTTATAAGGAGATCGTCCAAGTACGGGATAATTATAACTCCCTTTTTTCGAAGGAGTATCATCATTTCGGCCATTACCTTGGTAAACACCCTCGGTGCCGTGGACAGACCAAACGGCAACGTCTGGAATTGGTAATGACAGTCCTGTACCACAAATCTGAGGTACTCCTGGTGAGGAGGGTAAATGGGGACATGCAGGTAAGCATCCTTGATGTCCAGTGATACCATGCAATCCCCTTCCTCCAGGCTTGAAATAACCGCCCTGAGCGATTCCATCTTGAACTTGCATCTTTTTATATACGTGTTCAAGGATTTCAAATTTAAAATGGGTCTCACCGAACCGTCCGGTTTCGTTACCACAAACATTGTGGAATAGTAACCCCTTCCTTGTTGAAGGAGGGGTACCTTGACTATCACCTGCTGCGAATACAGCTTGTGAATTGCCTCCAGCACTGCCTCCCTGTCCAAGGGAGTCGTTGGCAAGGCAGATTTGAGGAAACGGCGAGGGGGAGACGTCTCGAATTCCAACTTGTATCCCTGAGATACCACTTGTAGAATCCAGGGATCCACCCGTGAGCAAGCCCACTGATCGCTGAAGTACTTGAGACGGGCCCCCACCGCACCTGGCTCCGCCACTGGAGCCCCAGCGTCATACTGTGGACTTAGAGGAAGAGGGGGAGGACTTTTGTTCCTGGGAACTGGCTGTATTTTGCAGCTTTTTTCCTCTACCTCTGCCTCTGGGCAGAAAGGACGCGCCTCTAACCCGCTTGCCTTTCTGGGGCCGAAAGGACTGTACTTGATAATACGGTGCTTTCTTTGGCTGTTAGGGAACATGGGGTAAAAAAGCTGATTTCCCAGCTGTCGCTGTGGAAACTAGGTCAGAGAGACCATCCCCAAACAACTCCTCACCCTTGTAAGGCAAAACTTCCATGTGCCTTTTAGAATCTGCATGCCCTGTCCACTGCCGAGTCCATAAACCCCTCCTGGCAGAAATGGACATTGCATTTATTTTAGATACCAGCCGGCAAATATCCCTCTGTGCATCTCTCATGTATAAGACTGCGTCTTTAATATGCTCTATGGTTAGCAATATAGTGTCCCTGTCTAAGGTATCAATATTTTCTGACAGGGAATCTGACCACGCAGCTGCAGCACTGCACATCCACGCTGAAGCAATAGCTGGTCTCAGTATAATGCCTGAGTGTGTATAAACAGACTTCAGGATAGCCTCCTGCTTTCTATCAGCAGGTTCCTTTAGGGCGGCCGTGTCCGGAGACGGTAGTGCCACCTTCTTTGATAGACGTGTGAGCGCTTTATCCACCCTAGGGGATGTCTCCCAGCGTAACCTGTCCTCTGGCGGGAAAGGGTACGCCATTGGTAACTTTTTAGAAATTACCAGTTTCTTATCGGGGGAAGCCCACGCTTCTTCACATACTTCATTTAATTCATCAGATGGGGGAAAAACCACTGGTAGTCTTTTCTCCCCAAACATTATACCCTTTTTTGTGGTACCTGGGGTAATATCAGAAATGTGCAAGACATTTTTCATTGCCGCAATCATATAATGGGTGGCTCTATTGGAATGTACACTCGTCTCCTCGTCGTCGACACTGGAGTCGGTATCCGTGTCGACATCTGTGTCTGCCATCTGAGGTAGCGGGCGTTTTAGAGCCCCTGATGGCTTTTGAGACGCTTGGGCAGGCACGAGCTGAGAAGCCGGCTGTCCCACATCTGTTATGTCGTCAAACCTTTTATGTAAGGAGTCGACACTACCACGTAATTCCTTCCACATGACCATCCATTTAGGTATCGGCCCCGCAGGGGGTGACATCACATTTATCGGCACCTGCTCCGCCTCCACATAAGCCTCCTCATCAAACATGTCGACACAGCCGTACCGACACACCGCACACACACAGGGAATGCTCTGACTGAGGACAGGACCCCACAAAGCCCTTCCAGCGGAGCTGTGAGGGAAAATGGCGCCAGTGTGCTGAGGGAGATAGCCCCGCCCCTTTTTCGGCGGACTTCTCCCTGTTTTTTATATGTATATCTGGCAGGGGTATTTTACACATATATAGTCTTTATGACTATATTATGTGTTATTTGCCAGCAAGGTACTCTATATCGCAGCCCATATACTTTCTTTTCTAGGAGCTCAGGAGAGCCCCTAGTGTGCATCCAGCTCAGCCGGGCACAAAATTCTAACTGAGGTCTGGAGGAGGGTCATAGAGGGAGGAGCCAGTGCACACCAGGTAGTCCTAAAGCTTTCTTTAGTTGTGCCCAGTCTCCTGCGGAGCCGCTATTCCCCATGGTCCTTACGGAGTCCCAGCATCCACTTAGGACGTTAGAGAAATCTCTTAATATAAAAAGGTGGTATAATGTACAGAACACATGGTGGCTGATTCTTAGTCGCATGCTGCTGCAACCACATTGCCATAATCAGTCTGTAACTTCCTGCTAGTATCAGCCGTTCCCTCGGTGTACAAACATGTGTCTGAAAGTACCGCGACTGAGATGCCCACTCTCAGGGGTACATTTACTAAAGCTTCTAAAAATAATAAGTGCCCATAGCAACCAATCAGATTCTGTTTATCATTTCTCTGTTGCAGCCTGGAAAATGATACACAGCATCCAATTGGGCAACATCACCACTTTTCATTTTTAGAAGCTTTCGTAAAATTTATCCCTCAGTGTCTACAGATGCTGTAATACTGCTTGGTGCATCTAGACGATACCATCAGTCACACCATCAAAACTTATACCAGCATTATGGTAAGTGCAGATTTTCCATTGAGTATGGCTGCCAATGTGAGGCAGATACGTGACCGGCCCCCATACAGTCCCGACAGTTGGCATGCTGACTAACAGGGACTATTTCCACTTGTGTGTGTCCACGACACCCATAGAGTGGGAAAAGAACCTGTGGCTTCGTTCTGCTCAACCCACCTACCCTAGCCATCCGCAACCTGGGACGTCCACGCATACCCAACCCCTTTCATAACCACTTTCCCGACATGCCTGTGACACTCCCAAAACACGCCCAAACCACAGACCATATCCATGAGTCTGAATAGCCACCCCCCAGTCACCAACCAGGAACACTCAGCACATTTCCAGTACATCTGTGATATTGTGTCTCAATCATGCCTCTGTGCATACAACCTGTAATGCCTGCACTGTACCAGTTTTTACGGAATTTGGTGCATTCACAGAAACAATAATAACTCTCCACTGCGTGAACATCAGCTGTCTGCAATAGAGAGTGATAAAGGCATTTCTTTTTTTACTACTACATAAACTGCAAACTGAATTCCACCACAATGTATCTATACAATATTAAGGGGTAACTTACCACCTTGCCACTCCCTGTAGATAGGCACACGCATGAGCTGGCTAGTCAGACCACAAATGAACATTGGATCTATTAGACACATATAACAGCTAACAGGTAGTAGTAGTAGTAGTAGTAGTAGTAGTAGTAGTAGTAGTAGTAGTAGTAGTAGTAGTAGTAGTAGGGACACAGGTGACAGCTGGGATGTAGTAGGGGCACACATGAATACTTGGGGTGCTAGTAACAGTACGGATACGTAACAGCTGGGTGGGGCAGTAGACACACAAGTGGTAAGGTAGTAATATGGAAACTTCTGGGGTTGTACAAAAAGTAGTGTCGAAGTCGAAAATATTGTACCCACATGCATCACGTGCAAACACCACACAGAGTGGCCTCCGTGCGCGTGCTTGTTCTGCCGTGCATGCGCATGCCCGCACGCTGCGTACATTGGCTCACGAAGACCTGCGTATTAGCGCGTTGTATGAGTACATACGGTAGCATACGCTTTCACATGGAAAAGCCACAAAGACATATCTGATATTATATCCACATAGTGCATCATTTACACATAGACTACACGCACCACACCAGCAACTTACATTCACTTCAGAAGTAGAACAATAGAGATATTCAACTTTACAGGATCTGAGGGGACAGAACTAGGTTAGGACATAGTGTTTGGTATCCAGATGTACAGTAATTTAAGGGCTACATTCCAATCGCAGTATGCAGAATATAGCATGCTCCTGCGCATACAATATTAATATCTCACTGTAATTACTGTACTCCTGATAGTCGGCAGGAACCCAGTGGAGGACATCTGCAAGTGCACCTGGACCAAGCATCGCCCACCTATTCAAACAGACCTATGACCCTTCACGTACTGTAAATGACCAGGCCTTTGACCTATGAAAGAGCCCTTTGTGTTATGTTTTGGACAATTGTATAAAAGTCAGGCCCCCTGGCCGGTCCCAGTCTAATTCTCTGAAGGTCATCTTGCTAGACTGACGAGGACCGGATCTGGGTGGCGCAGGCGAACAAACGTATGTACTCTTGGTTGTAGCTTTTTCTCTTGTATCATTGTATTTCTGTGTGTATCCCCTTTTAAGTAAATATTTGTTGCTGCGTTGGACTACAACATAACATATACAATTGGTGTCGCATTCCATTCCTGTTAGGGGTTTAAAGGGTATTCACCCACACGTGTAGCTGCATTGTGCTAACAGCGTGTCGGCGTGCTTACGCAACGCGTACACATTTCCTAGAGGTTTATCGCATACACTTAGCGGCCCGAACCCTTGTGTAATAAGGTACTGCTTTTTCCTGAAAGTTAATCGAACTTAACAGTAGGGACACACAGGATGATAGGGAAGTACAAAGGGAGGCAGCTGTTAGCTGCAGCTCTCCTGGATGCCAGGACATTCTGTCCTCCATCAGTACAGGACCTCAATGCAGATAAACATCTTGTAGTGGTCTGCTGCAGGACCTGAACTCATCACGGTTCCGGTATGAATGGTCGACCATGTTATGGTCGACAGTCATTAGGTCGACCACTATTGGTCGACATTGACATGGTCGATATGGACACATGGTCGACACGTGAAAATGGTCGACACATGAAAAGGTCGACGTGATTTTTTTTTAACCTTTTTTTGTGTCGTTTTTTTGCGTAAAGTTACTGGGAACCCCAATTAGTGCACCGCATCCCCTCGCATGGCTCGCTTCACTCGCCATGCTTCGGGCATGGTGCCTTCGCTTCGCTCGGCACAGATTACAGTTCCAATTGTAGTCCACGTGGATCGTAAAGTATGAAAAGGTTCCCCAAAAGTTAAAAAAATCATGTCGGCCTTTTCATGTGTCGACCATGTGTCCATGTCGACCAATAATGGTCGACCTAATGACTGTTGACCATAACATGGTCGACCATCTGAACGGATACCACTCATCACTTACTCTGCGTATCTGGTACTGTCTGCATCTTCTCAACTCGTCCGAGTCTGGGCGACCTCATACAGTAGGTCTATTCTTAAAAACTATTCAGAGGAAAGAACAGTCCCTTCCCTATTGCCATTATCTGATGCAATATTGGTCCTATACAGCTTGCAGGCTACAAGAATACGGTCTAATCAGTGATGCTTCACTCATAGGCAGCCACAGACCCAGATACACTGCTGGACACCAGGAAATGGTGTCCAGAATATGCCATGGTGGTCCATTCCAGGGGGCAAAAAGCCCCCTATTTCACAGCCCAGTCCTCATACAGCTGGGAGGTGTAGAAGCCTTTGGATCAATTCCTCTCTATGCTGCCTCCCTCCAGGTCTCAGTCACATGGATGATATGTGACGCTCGGCACAGATGAGCCAGAATTAATGAGGTCATGGCAATAAAGGTCAAAGGATATCTGTAACATAGGTGGAGTACAGAACCAAGGGAATAACCGAATATCGAAATTATTAAATGCAACCAAACCGTGTGCCATATGTGCTGGAAAAGAAATCTTGTTCTCCAAGTAAGTGGCTGTATTTACTATTCACAGGGGTCACCTACACTAGAGAGCAGATATAGCTGCTGCACTGCAGACACAATGGGCCTCATTCAGAGCTGTACGCACTGCGATATTGGATGTAGTGTATCGATAATGCTGCTACTGCGCAGGTGTCACAGCGATTGACCCGCTTGTGTCCATACAGAGGGTCTGATTCAGAGATATACATCATTTTGATATTTATGTAAATCTCCGATGTTTGCAGATTTGCTTCTGATACATGGTCACAGTGTTCCAAGAGCCATAGGTGATGGGGATTGCTCAAAGTAATGGGCTGTGTGACAGCCTCGTTTTCTGGAATGCTAAAGCCTGTGGCTGCGTCCTTCAATGCAGGGTCATTGGCTCCGGCATCCTGAGTAACCTTTTCGTGCTGGCTCCGGCATCTGAGTAACCTGTTCATGCTGGCTCCGGCGTCCTGAGTAACCTGTTCATGCTGGCTCAGGCGTCCTGAGTAACCTGTTTGTGCTGGCTCCGGCGTCCTGAGTAGCCTGTTCATGCTGGCTCCGGCATCCTGAGTAACCTATTCATGCTGGCTTCAGCATCCTGAGTAACCTGTTCATGCTGGCTCCAGCATCCTGAGTAACCTGTTCATGCTGGCTCCAGCATCCTGAGTAACCTATTCATGCTGGCTCCGGCATCCTGAGTAACCTGATCCAATGCTGAATATTCTGCATATTTCGGCAGAAACTCGCAGGCAGGCAACCTCCAATAGCATGCGCTTTTGCTTGCAACTCTGAATCAGCCCACATATACTTACTACAGAAGAGGTGTTACTTCAACTCTCACAGCTATGAGCAGAGAAGACAGTGGGTCTGGAACAATGGAATACTGTACAAATAAAGAAAATCACAGTGCAAAAGACACAAGGTAACAATGAGCTGGTATACATGCTACCATAGGTGCAGGGAGTGCAGCTGCTATGGGGCCCAGAGCTGAGAGGGGCCACCTTCCCTGTCACAGTTACATATGTTATATACAACGGTGTAGCTACCATAGGTGCTGGGAGTGCAGCTGCTATGGGGCCAACCTTCCCTACCACAGTTACATGTGTTATATACAAGGGTGTAGCTACCATAGGTGCTGGGAGTGCAGCTGCTATGGAGCCTATAGCTGAGAGGGGCCCATCTTCCCTGTCACAGTTACATGCGTTATACACAAGGGTGTAGCTACCATAGGTGCTGGGAGTGCAGCTGCTATGGAGCCTATAGCTGAGAGGGGCCCATCTTCCCTGTCACAGTTACATGCGTTATACACAAGGGTGTAGCTACCATAGGTGTAGGGAGCGCAGCTGCTATGGGGCCAACCTTCCCTACCACAGTTACATGTGTTATATACAAGGTTGTAGCTACCATAGGTGCAGGGAGCGCAGCTGCTATGGAGCCTATAGCTGAGAGGGGCCCATCTTCCCTGTCACAGTTACATGCGTTATACACAAGGGTGTAGCTACCATAGGTGCAGGGAGCGCAGCTGCTATGGGGCCAACCTTCCCTACCACAGTTACATGTGTTATATACAAGGTTGTAGCTACCATAGGTGCAGGGAGCGCAGCTGCTATGGGGCCCAGAGCTTAGGGGGGCCACCTTCCTTATCACAGTTACATGTGTAATATACATGGTGTAGCTACCATAGTTGCAGGGAGTGCAGCTATGGGGCCCACCTTCCCTGTTACAGTTACATGTGTTATATACAAGGGTGTAGCTACCATAGGTGCAGGGAGTGTAGCTGCTATGGGACCTAGAGCTGAGAGGGGCCACCTTCCCTGTCACAGTTACACGTGCCCTTACAAACTTTTGATATAGGGCCACAAACATTTAGTTACACCCCTGACAATAACCACCCAATGTAGGACGCAATAATACACCAGTGACCTCAAAAGCAGACATTGGCCTGACTTATATATAGACACAGACGTGGCAGCACTTTTTACTGCAGTCACATCTGCATCTTAATGCTAATGACTCCCATCCCCAGTGTATTAGTGTGCATCTGACTGAGACGCCCGATTGCAGCATATTAAGACACTGCATTTCCATCCGGTGCTACTTTAGACGTACCATCGGCACAGCATAGGTCACACCATCGAAACTTGCACCAAACTTATAAAAGATGCAGTTTCCCCATCTGAGTAAGGTGTAAAATTTGCCAGTTTTGCCACCCCCCTGTTACCTCCGAGTCACCTCACAGGAACATCTAATATAATTCCCAGACTGTACTGTGTCTCAATGCATAAGGAGGAATTACCTACCACAGGAGTGATGGGAGACCAGGAATTACCTACCACAGGAGTGATGGGAGACCAGGAATTACCTACCACAGGAGTGATGGGAGACCAGGAATTACCTACCACAGGAGAGATGGGAGACCAGGAATTACCTAGCACAGGAGTGATGGGAGACCAGTGCTCTGTGTGGCTTGTGGTCTGCATCGGGCTGGTTCACTGGGGATTCGCTTCTGGTCCATTTATGACGGAACAAGTTTTAGAGGCACCTGGTTCTCAGCACTTGCACCTGCATTCACAGCCTGGTGCATCTAAACATTGTTCCGGCATAAATGGACCGGAAATGAATCCCCAGTCATCCAGTCCGACACTGGTAAACAGCTGTAGCACTGAGGTCCACAATGGAGCCCAAAGAGTATTACTGGGAACAGATAAGATAACAGCAGTCAGACACGTTTCATTACAATAAAGAATTTCCTCAGAGAAACATTATACACTGTATGGTACAAAATATTATATGTGTGAGGCATATATTATATGCCTATGTATAATAATATATCACACTACCATTACACTGTTACTGGGGGTACAGGGGAAAATATGGGTGAGACACTGCTGTGCACCCTGTTATATTACACACGTATAATACACCTATACATAATAATATATCACACTACCATTACACTGTTACTAGGGGTACAGGGGAATACAGTCAGGTCCATAAATATTGGGACATCGACGCAATTCTCATATTTTGGGCTCTATAAACCACCACAATGGATTTGAAATGAAACAAACAAACACGATTTGCTTTAACTGCAGACTTTCCACTTTAATTTGAGGGTATTTACATCCAAATCAGGTGAACGGTGTAGGAATTAAAACGGTTTCTATATGTGCCTCTCACTTTTTAAGGTACCAAAAGTAGTCTACCCCACAGGTGACCAAATACAGCAGGGAAGCTTTGCGGCCCTCACTGCCCTGTGTGGCAGGGATGCAAACATCGTAGACACTGAAATGGATGACCGAGCGGCCGCGCCCCCTTCCAACACCCCCCTCCCCCCGCGCGCGCAGCCCGGTCGACGACTGGTGGGTGGATCGGCGGCCCCGGAAAGAGAATGACGGGAGGCCCTCATGTCGGCTCTAGTAGAAGGACCTGGGCTCAGAGAAGAGGCTGGCGCCCTAGTGAGGGCACCGGTCTGCACTTCCCACAATCCTGCTTTGGAATGTGCGCTCACTGGCAAACAAGTTCAACGAATCGTCCCTTCTTTTGGGCAGTGCAGGGGCAGGCATTACAGGGTCGTCCGTCCTCTGCTTTATGGAGACGTGACTGGACGACTATATTGCGAACAACCCGATGTCTGCCGGGCTTCAGTCTCTTCAGGTGGTGGCATCTGCTTCTACATCAACGACGGATAGTGCACCAATGTCACGATCCTAGGCAAATCATGTATCCCTTACCTGGAGATGCTAAGTATCAACTGTAACCCCTTCTATTCCCCCCCGGGAATTTGCCTCAATTGTCCTTGTGGGAGTGTACATCCTCCCCTCGTCTGCGCGAACGAAGCCCTGCACCACCTGGCCGTAGGCATATCCGACATAGAACAAAAACACCCAGACTCTCTGCTTATAGTACTGGGCTACTTCAACAGAACTAACCTGAGCAAGGAGCAACGTAAGTACAAACAACAAGTCACATGTCCCACTAGGGAAGGGCGCACCCTTGATCACTGCTACACTACCCTCAAGTTTGCCTTCCGGTCTATCCCATGTGCTGCACTCGGCCGAGCTGGCCATTGCCTCGTCCACCTACTCCCTACCTATACACAGAAGCTGAGAGCGGTTAAGCCTGTTGTCAAGACTGTTAAGAAATGGACCAATGAGGCTAAGATGAAGCTCCAGGCCTGCTTTGACTGCACGGAATGGGGGGGTCTTTGATGCCTTGACAACCGACCTGAACCACCTGACAGACACTGTCACATCCTACAAAAAAGCGGTTCTCAGACCAGCTCACAATCAATCTCTCCACCAATGACCCCGTATCTGTATGGAAAGGAATGCAATCCATAACCAAATATAAGAAATCATCGAAGTCCACCACCATGCACCAAGACCTAGCAGACGAACTGAACCACTTTTATTGCAGGTTCGCAAAAGAAGTCCCCTGCAACCCAAACAATCACCTCTACGATGCCACGAACACCGACGGGCAACCCCAGGCACTACAAGTCGCCCAAGAAGAGGTGGAGGCATTGTTCAAAAGGGCCAAACCCAGCAAAGCTCCGGGTCCTGACGGAGTGTCACCATCTGCCCTAAGAGCATGCGTGGGTCAGCTCGCCCCCATATTCACCAAGATCTTCGACAAATCGCTGGAGCTACAGAAAGTCCCTTCCTGCCTCAAAAGGTCTACTATCGTCCCGGAACCCCAACAAACCCTCTATCGCGACCCTGAACAACTACAGACTGATAACACTCACGTCTGTGGTCATGAAAACGTTCGAGCGTCTGGTTTTAAATCACCTGAAAACTGTGACTGGCCCCCAACTGGACCCCCTACAGTTCACCTATCGATCGAATCGGTGTGTCGAGGATGCAGTCAACCTGGGCCTGCACTACATTCTACAGCACCCAGACATTCCCGGTACTGTTTGTCGATTTCAGCTCGGCCTTCAATACAATCGTCCCCAGAATCCTCCACCCCAAATTACTTCGCCTAGGGGTCCCAGAAGCTACCTGTTCCTGGATAGTAGACTTCCTGACAGATAGGACACAGGTGGTGAAAGCGGGGCAATTCACCTCTCAAGCGTGGTCCATTAGTACAGGGGCACCTCAGGGCTGTGTCCTCTCACCCCTGCTCTTCTCCCTGTACACAAATGACTGCACCTCAGAGGCGCAATCAGTAAAGATCATCAAATTCGCCAATGACACCACCGTCATCGGCCTCATCAAGGACGGGGACGAATCGGCCTATAGACGGGAAGTAGACCGGTTGGTCCAGGGGTGCATCCACAACAACCTTGAGTTCAACCCCCTCAAAACTGTCGAGATGATAGTGGACTTCAGGAAGAAGTCAGCTAGTGCACCTCCGCTGACGATTGCTGACAGTGTGGTATCGCTAGTGGACTTCTTCAAGTATCTAGGGACCACAATCTCCCGGGACCTTAAATGGGGATCCAACGCTGACGCCACTGTTGGGAAAGCGCAGCAGAGGTTGTTCTTCCATAGGCAACTAAGGAAGTTCAACATCCCACAGAAGCTTCTGCGCCTCTTCTACTCCGCGATTGTGGAGTAGGTACTGTGCTCCTCGATACTGGTATGGTACAGCTCCACCAGCGCGAGGGACAGATGCAGGCTCCAAACAGTGGCGGATCCAGACTTCACTTTGGGGGGGGGGGTTTAAAAATTATGACCCCTCCCCCTAATCATAGCTCCTCCCACTTAGAGATGCCCTTCCCGTTCGCTTCTAAAATTTCCTAATGTTGCCATTACTAATAAAATGTTGTCAGTTAGTGGAGAGAACCCTGCGCACTGGTGATACAGACTGGCGAATCACAATTCCTGCATAGCACACAGAATGAGCCGAAATTCACATTATAGCACACAGAATGAACCGAAATTCACATTATAGCACACAAGATGAGCCGAAATTCACATTATAGCACACAAGATGAGCCGAAATTCACATTATAGCACACAAGATGAGCCGAAATTCACATTATAGCACACAAGATGAGCCGAAATTCACATTATAGCACACAAGATGAGCCGAAATTCACATTATAGCACAAAACATGAGACGAAATTCACATTATAGCACATAGAATGAGCTAAAATTCACATCAGATCCACAAATGACCCCAGCGGTGCCAGATACTCAAATGCCACCCATGGTGCCATATACACACTTGCCCCCAGCGGTGCCAAATACACATGCCCCCAGCGGTGCCAGATACACATGCCCCCAGCGGTGCCAGATACACATGCCCCCAGCGGTGCCAGATACACAAATGCCCCCAGCGGTGCCAGATACATATGCCCCAAGCGGTGCCAGATACACAAATGCCCCCAGCGGTGCCAGATATACAAATGCTCCCAGTGGTGCCAGAATACAAATGCCCCCAGTGGTGCCAGAATACAAATGCCCCCAGCCAGTGGTGCCAGAATACAAATGCCCCCAGCCAGTGGTGCCAGATACAAATGCCCCCAGCCAGTGGTGCCAGATACAAATGCCCCCAGTGGTGCTTACCCTCCTGCTGCCAGTGCCTCTGCTGCCGATTCCTGTCTCTGATGCTGAGGGGGAGCGAGCACACCGCGTGTCTCTTCTGCGCCTCCTTTCACTCTCACTGAGTCCATGTCTCCGGCGGCCATTTGAAATATAGCGCCGCCTTGTGAGCCAATCAAAGCTCACGGACCGGCAGCCAATCAAGAGCCGGTCCGTGAGCTCTGATTCACTGACAGCCACAGACATTTAAAATGACTGCTGGAGACGGGGACACAGTGGGCAGGAGAGGCGCACGCAGCGCTCTCCTCCCTTCAGCGTCAAGGAGACGGGAATCGGCGGCAGCAGCAGGCGTGTGTGAGGGGATGCCTGTGCGCACCAGGCACCCCGTGCGCACACCTACACTGTCACTCTTCGTCTCCCCTTCCCCCGCCGCGCTGCACCGCTCTCCAGTCCGGCACCGTGGCGGGACCCGGCCATCCATCCCAGTGCCGGTATGTGTAGGGGGGGCGTTCGCCCTAATCGCCCCCCGCTAAATCCGCCACTGGCTCCAAAAGGTGGTCAGAACCGCAGACAAGATCATTGGGGCCGACCTTCCCTCAGTCCAGGACCTGTACCTGTCCAGAGCTAAAAAGCGGGCAATGAATATAGTAAAGGACCAGCTACACCTCGGCCACAGCATGTTTAACTTGCTTCCTTCAGGCAGGCGTTCCAGAGCCGTCCCCGCCAGGTCCACCAGAAGCCTCAAAAGTTTCTTTCCCCAAGCGGTCCGCCTGCTGAACTCCTGAACATTGATTGACTAGACGTACATGTAACTTATGCTGCATTTAGATCGCAAATGCCGGATCCTACCCGGTAAGAGAAACGTGTCCTTACCGGGTGGGATCCGGCATTTGTGCTCCGTTGCTGGCTTTCCGACCCGATAATATACCGGGTCGGTTGCCATAGCAACGGAGGGCGCAGCAGCATTAGGGGCGGGAGTGGAGGCGGCGCCGGGAGATGAGCTCATCTCCTGCGCCGCCTCTGCCTATGCTGTGAATGGGAACCGTGTCGCATCGACACGCCTCCCATTCACACCGCACCTGACCCGGTAATCAACCCGGGTAGAACCCTTCTTTTTTACCGGGTTGAATTACCGGGTCAGGCGACCCGCTAATTCCCCAAAGGAGCTTTCACATCGCACACTGACCCATTTCGACACGGCAATATGTGTCCCTACGGTATACCTATCTGTATGACTGTACTTTCCCCCTCACCCCCACCTGCTTATCTGTTACCTACTGGCTGTTGTATAGCAAACTGAAGATAAATTCCTAGTATACGCTAGTATACCTGGCCAATAAAGCTGATTCTGATATTACACACATATATAATATGCCTATGTATAATAATATATCACACTACCATTACACTGTTACTGGGGGTACAGGGGAATATATGGGTGAGACACAGCTGTGCCCCTGTTATATTACACACATATAATATACCTACGTATAATAATATCACACTACCATTACACTGTTACTGGGGATACAGGGGAATACATGGGTGAGACACAGCAGACATTACATAGCACAGTCAGTGTACTCATTGCTAGTATTCTGTGGGGCAACATATCTCTATGGAGTTACTTAACTAGTGACAGTCTCACCTCACAATCACATACATTCCACACAACAGCAGACAGACGGAACATCTCCATCCAATCGTATTTCAGAGATTCTCGGCTCCTCCCACCTATCAGTATAATGATTGACGCACCAAGTGCCCAATCAGGCGGAAAAAATACAATGAAAGCCCTAATGTACATAGCTGAACCTGCGTCTGACTGGTTAATGTCACATCACTAGGGTAGACAAAGCATAAATTCAATGTCCTTCTCCTGGATGAGCGGCGGCCATTTTCTTATAGTCATTCATTATAGCAAAAATGTCTACAGGGGGCGGGGCTACATCACACTCGGATTATACAGTCTCTGCCATTTCTTCTTGGAGATATGTGCAGTGAAAGAGCCTGAGGTAAATGTCTTCATTGTATAATATATTATTAGCATATAGAAGAGAGGGGGCTGTACAGTGATATATGATGGGGGATAACACAGCTCCCTGCACACACTGATATGTGGTATTATTATATAAGGGAGAGGAGACTGTACAGTGATGTATGATGGGAAATAGCTCAGCTCCTAGCATACACTGATATGTGGGGTTATTATATAGGGGAGAGGGGACTGCACAGTGATTTATGATGGGAAATAACACAGCTCCTTGCATACACTGATGTGCTATTATTATATAGAGGATAGGGGGCAGTATAGTGATATATTATAGGGATAACACAGCTCCCAGCACTCACTTATATGTGGTATTATATAGGGGAGAGGGGACTGTACAGTGATATATGATGGGAAATAGCTCAGCTCCCGGCACACACTGATATGTGGTATTATTATATAGGGGAGAGGGGACTGTACAGTGATATATGATGAGGGATAACACAGCTCCTGGCACACTGATATGTCGTAGTAGTAGTAGTATTATTGTATAGAGGAGAGCAGTGGTGCAAGTAGAAAAAATGTCTTACAGGTACTGTGTGCGCGCACAAAAATGGGTGTGACCAAATGCCATATGGGGCGTGGCCAATGAAAATGTGGGCGTGATACACATATGGGGGAGGGGCAGATACACATATGACCCCCACAGTGCCAGATACACGTTGCCCCACAGTGCCAGATACACGTTGCCCCATAGTGCCAGATACACGAATCCCCCACAGTGCCAGATACACGAATGCCCCACAGTGCCAGATACACGAATGCCCCCCACAGTGCCAGATACACGAATGCCCCACAGTGCCAGATACACAAATGCCCCCCACAGTGCCAGATACACGAATGCCCCCCCATAGTCCAGATATACATTGCCCCCCACAGTGCCAGGTATACATTGCCCCCCACAGTGCCAGATATACATTGCCCCACACAGTGCCAGGTATACATTGCCCACAACAGTGCCAGATATACGTTGCCCACAACAGTGCCAGATATACATTTCCCGCCACAGTGCCAGGTATACATTGCCCCCCACAGTGCCAGGTATACATTGCCCCCCACAGTGCCAGGTATACATTGCCCCCCACAGTGCCAGGTATACATTGCCCCCCACAGTGCCAGGTATACATTGCCCCTCACAGTGCCAGGTATACATTGCCCCCCACAGTGCTGCCTCCCCCCCCTTCCCCAGCTCACTGCTGCTGCTGTTGTGTTGTCTCCCGTGTGTGAGGGGAGGAGAGCGCAGCCTGCGCCTCTCCTTCCCCTCAGTCTCCAGCGGATGAGTTCAATATTCAGCGCCGATCCGCAAGCTCTGATTGGCTCACGGGCGGCGCTGATTTGAATGAAGACACTGAGGGCAGGAGAGGCGCAGGCTGCACTCTCCTCCCCTCACATCAGCGGTAGCAAGCGGCGGCACGTCGGTGTGGGTACAGCGTACCCACTGCAACATTCTTAAGGGTACGCCGTACCCACCCGTACCCGCATACTTGCACCGCTGGAGGAGAGGGAGCTGTACAATGATATGTGATGGGTAACATTAGGCAATGACAAAAGTGAAGGTCACTAAGCTTTTGACAAACACTGAACAGCGTTCTATATGGCTCAGGGAATAGGGGAGAACTTAATAGAAAGTGAGTGTTTTATATATGAATATGTTATATGTACTCTATTATTATTATTATTATTATTATATTATTACATTTATCCCTAGAAAAGTGAGAATTGAACAAGAGGATCATCTTTACTAGAAAGCACGTGAGGAAGAAACCTCATTGAGCACTGATGATGGATAAGGATAGGAGTCTCATAAATGAGCGAATATTAAATATAACCCTGGAAATCATCTCTCTACTGACTGGGGAGGTGAGGGGCTCTGACAGTATCACAATGACATCACCTCTATTACTAACACAGGGACCTGATTGGAGAGGTGAGGGAATCTGGGAGTGTCACCGTGGCGTCACTCTTATCTCTATTGCTAACACAGGGACCTAACTGGGGAGGTGAGGGAGTCTGGGAGTGTCATAGTGACATCACTCTTATCTCTATTACTAACTCAGGAACCTGTTTGGGGAGGTGAGGGAGTCTGGGAGTGTCATCGTGGCGCCACTCTTATCTCTATTGCTAACTCAGGGACCAGACTGGGGAGGTGAGGTCATCTGGAAAGTTCACGTTAACATCAGTCTGATCTCTTGCTAACACAGGGACCTGACTGTAATGGTGAGGGATATTGGGCTTGTACATTTGTATGTAGCTGTCAATATTATATGTGCTTTTTGGCTTCATTTATCTTTTTATTGATATCTAATTTAATACACAGAATTACAAAGTAATAAAGAAGACGTTAGGCGAGTGTGTGACATCCAACAGCCATCGCTGTGTGTCAGGTGGCTTGAGGAGGACCCAGATCCCCATCACAGTGCCTCCACCTCACTCACGGATAAATGAGAGACACAATGACCAGAAGATCCTGGAACTCACCCACAAGATCATTCAGCTGCTGACTGGAGAGGTGACTGCTGGGAATGGGGCATTATACAGTAACACCAGGGGAGGTGTCTGGGTGATGACTGGAGAGGTGACTGCTGGGAATGGGACATTATACAGTAACACCAGGGGAGGTGTCTGGGTGATGACTAGAGAGGTGACTGCTGGGAATGGGACATTATACAGTAACACCAGGGGAGGTGTCTGGGTGATGACTGGAGAGGTGACTGCTGGGAATGGGGCATTATACAGTAACACCAGGGGAGGTGTCTGGGTGATGACTAGAGAGGTGACTGCTGGGAATGGGACATTATACAGTAACACCAGGGGAGGTGTCTAGGTGATGACTGGAGAGGTGACTGCTGGGAACGGGACATTATACAGTAACACCAGGGGAGGTGTCTGGGTGATGACTGGAGAGGTGACTGCTGGGAATGGGGCGTTATACAGTAACACCAGGGGAGGTGTATGGGTAATGACTGGAGAGGTGACTGCTGGGAATGGGACATTATACAGTAACACCAGGGGAGGTGTCTGGGTGATGACTGTGTCATTGTGTGTGACAGGACCATATAATGTGTCAGGATGTCACCGTCTATCTCTCCGTGCAGGATTGGAAATATTTAGAAGGAGACAAGAGTCTGTACAAGGACACGAGTTTGGAGAATCGCTGGTCCCTTATGTCACAGGGTAAGAGTAGGCTTTAAGTTATTGTAAAGGAGAAAGCAATATTATTGCCATTTAGATACACACAACATCTGATAATCGCATATACACAATGCACTCAGTCTCTGTGTGTCTCCTACAGATGGACTCAGTAACAGAGATTCCCCAGAGAGATGTCCCCGTCCTCTTTATTCACAGGATTGTACAGAGGAGAATCACAGGACCCCACAGGAGGATCAGGTAGGTGGGATTTAGGGTCTCACCAAAAACCAAAGTGACACTTCATATATAATCTGTGTGTCGGTGATATTCTTCTGTTTAATCTCATTTAATGAAATCAGACATTACTAAAGTGTTATTTTTTGTATGTAATTTAGGGTGTTAAGGTAGAAGATATAGAGGAAGAAGAAGAGACATATGTAGAATGTGATCAGCAGAGTAAGGAGGAGGAAATCCATACATATATCAGCACATGTGAGTAATAATCACTTATTACAGAGAGAGTCACATGTTCTCCTTGTCCTATCACTACAACAGTCTCTTATTCTACAGACGCTTCCGTCAGTACAGACTAATGAGGGAAATGTATCTACCTGGTTGGGAAGTAAGCAACAATTTATCTGCCATAGACTCTTGTTCTCCTCACATAAGTTTGTTTTGTACCACCAGTCTCCTCCCCACACTATCTCCAGTGATTGTTATGCATGGACAAGTTAATAATCCTTACATGTGCTCAAATTTGTAATAATATTCCTCTCCCGTCCATTGGGCACCCGGTAACACTAGTGTGAGGACTGGAACTTGGGCACTTTCACATTTTTAACCAGAAAGCATAGACTCCTCTCACTCTGGGCCTAATTCAGAGTTGATCGCAGCTGCATATTTGTTAGCAGTTGGGCAAACCAGGGCCCTCATTCCGAGTGGATCGCTATCTGCCGTTGTTCGCAGCGCAGCGATCAGGCTAAAAATCGGCACTTCTGCACATGCGTATGGTGCGCAGTGCGCACGCGCGATGTACAATTCACAAAAGCCGATGCAGTTTTACACATGCTCTAGCGACGCTTTTTAGTCGCACTGCTGGCCGCAGAGTGATTGACAGGAAGTGGGTGTTTCTGGGTGGTAACTGACCGTTTTCGGGGAGTGTGTGTATAAACGCAGGCGTGCCAGGTAAAAACGCAGGAGTGGCTGGGGAAACGTAGGCGTGGTTGGACGAACGCAGGGCGTGTTTGTGACGTCAAAACAGGAACTAAACAGACTGAATTGATCGCTAGCTAGGAGTAAGTCTGGAGCTACTCTGACACTGCACAATTTTATTTTGTAGCAGCGCTGCGATCCTTTCGTTCGTGCTTCTGCTAAGCTAAGATACACTCCCAGAGGTCAGCGGCCTAGCGTTTGCACTACTGCTAAAAGCAGCTAGCGAGCGATCAACTCGGAATGAGGGCCCATGTGCACTGCGGGGGGGGGGGGGGCATATATAAAATGTGCAGAGAGAGTAAAGGGGGGTACACACGGAGAGATCTGTGTTTAAAATCTAAGCAATCTGACTAGAGTGCTTAGATTTTAAGCACGGATCTGCCGTGTGTATGCCCCCCAGCGATGTGCTGAGCGAGGGGGGGGCAACGACAGAGGGCTGCTCACTTCACACAGCGCTGAAGTGAGCGACCCGTTAGATTGAGCCTGCATGCATCGCGCTGTGCTGATCGGGGGGAGAGATGTGTGCTGAGCGGTCTGTGTTAAGATCGCTCAGCACACATCTCCCCCGTCAGTACCCCCCTTTAGATTTGGGTGGGGTGTGTTCAAACTGAAATCTAAATTGCAGTGTAAAAATAAAGCAGCCAGTATTTACCCTGCACAGAAACAAAATAACCCACCCAAATCTAACTCTCTCTGCACATGTTATATCTGCCCCACCTGCAGTGCACATGGGGGGGTAATTCCAAGTTGATCGCAGCAGGATTTTTGTTAGCAATTGGGCAAAACCATGTGCACTGCAGGGGGGGCAGATATAACGTGCACAGAGAGTTAGATTTGGGTGGAAGCCAACCAGGAAGCTTCAGGTTTTTTTTTTTACTTGATCTTCAGGTCATTTCACTTGTTTTATGGCTGATTGTTTAAACTTTTTTCAGCAGTAGGGTACACTGTGTTCCACAGGAAACATCGGGGTGTAGAGTGGATCTTAATCCAGAAGCACCAACAAGGTAAAGCTTTAGGGGTATATGCAATTCCGGGCGAATTGCGGCTTTTTTTCGCCCGTTTTAAATTCGACACAATTCGACCGTCGAATTCCGGCCGACGGGTGGCGGAATTCGACATATTCAATAAAAAACGGATTCGACAGTCCCGCTATCCAGAAACGGACGAATTGACGGATGTGTGCGTCCTGGATTCGACATTTCCGACGGCGCAAAAATGGATAAAAAAAACAGAAAAAAATTGCGTGGGGTCACCCCTCCAAAGCATAACCAGCCTCAGGCTCTTTGAGCTGGTCCTGGTTGTAAAAATACGGGGGGAAAACGGACAGGGGATCCCCCGTATTTTTACAACCAGCACCGGGCTCTGCGTCCGGTCCTGGTGCAAAAAATACGGGGGACAAAAAGCGTAGGGGTCCCTCGTATTTTTTGTACCAGCACCGGGCTCCACTAGCTGGGGAGATAATGCCACAGCCGGGGGACACTTTTATACCGGTCCCTGCGTCTCCGGGACTACAGGGCAAGGTCTCCCTTGTAAAGCCACCTGTATACAGCGCTGTGACTTTACAAACACTTGAGTATTCTACATGTCTTTATACAGACAGCGTTAGTTAAGAAAAAGTCTACCAATTACAGAATATATTGTACAAGTATTCTGATATATACCTCCAGTCTAGGACCGCACTGTGTTATATATATAAATGTACATATAATAATTCAGTGCAGTTTCTGCTGCGGGGTACACTGGGCTCCACAAGGATAGACATTGGGGTGTAGAGTAGGATTTTGATCCGAGGCACCAACAGGCTCGAAAGCTTTGACTGTTCCCAAGATGCATAGCGCCGCCTCCTCTATAACCCCGCCTACTTGCACCGGAGCTCAGTTTTGTAGTTGGTGCTGCAGATAGCAGGCACTTAACAGAGGGGCTGCTCCTGACAGCCCTAAGAAGAGCTTTTTTGTGGAAGAAAAGTGAAAACTACAAGGGCTGCAGCAGAGTTTAGATGTCAGGAGACATTCCCTGCTGCAGCTCCATCACTACCAGCGGCGCTGTACACTCCCGTGTCCTGGTTGCCGGGTAACTACAGCAGTAGGCTCCGGTTTTCTTCTTGTTAGACCCACACGGCTGGGGCTCTCCAGGATCGCGTGGCCGCGCTTCGGGGAGGTGGTAAGTGGGTCCCGTATCGCGATCCAGCGTGGCCGGTGGGAGGCGGGACGCGCGCGCTGGCGTGGACACTGTGACAGTACAGACGACCCCACTAGGCCACCAGTGCGTGGGCACAGGTCGGTTTCTCTTATAAACCATTTTTATAAAAGCCCATAGTACCGGTGGTTATGTCCAGCAGAGGGGATAGGGCTGGCTTCTAGGGTATACCCAGGAAGCTGCCTACACCATGCTGTGTCAAGCCATGCCCCCACTCCACAGGTTTTTACCTGGGTATGCTTGTCATGTGCCAGTATCCTGCTTCCAGCATGGGATAGCAGCGTAGACCTGGTCACTGCCACTGCAGTTAGTCACCCCAATTCCCATGTTTGTATTGGCAATGGACCATGCACTAGGTACACCAGTAATCATATGGCTCTCCACTTCTGTACTTGGGAGCCAGATAAAACTTTCGGTAAAACCTCTGAGATCGGTACTGCACAGGCAAAGTTGATGCATAGTCTCCAGTACATGACCGGTAGCCCCGCACTAGGCATAGGGAGGCAATTGCAGCCAACCTTAGAACATCTGCCAAGGAGTTGCCCTACCTGCATCATCTCCCCGGTATAGCTTCCCAGGTAGGCAAACCCATCAGAAGGCACACTGCCCTTTGGTAGATACTACAGTTTAAAGATGGTAATTCCCGATAGTTCATCCGTTTCTTTCCCCTCTTGTCCTCTGTGGGAAGGCCTGCTTTGTGTAGCAAGCTTGACTGCAAATTTCATGCAGATTGCAGTCCCTGTACTCTCTCCCTCAAATTACTTCAAGAAACCCAACTTGATACTTTGCCAGCGGATGTTCTTTCTGGGTCTTCTGTTGGGCACCTGTCAGACTAGGGTGATCTCGCTGCAGGACAAAATCCTCTTGCTACAAGAACAGCTAAAGTCACTTTTAGCAAGCCTCTATTGAGCTTAGCATGTGGGTCCGAGGGAAGATGGTTTCCACCTTCGAGGATCTGCAGTTTTTACAGTTCCCTTGAAGGATTTTCCAGATATATTTAATCTCTTTAAAAGTGCATCTGTCACACATGCATTGATCCTTCTCCATCCTGGTCTCGTTGATTGCGACAGCCTAGTGCAATAGACATACCTTTTCACCCTAAGGATGTGCTTTTTCCCCCTGCTCTACCCAGACTTGTCAAAATATGATGGGTGCGGTTTAACTTTTTTGGCATTTACAGATGCTCTTTTTGTTTCTTGATGCTCTTTTTGTTTATTTGATCAAATGAAGAATTCTCTGTCCTCGACTAAACCATAAAATGGGTTACCGTCACCAGACTCATCATGCGTTTCTGTGTAATCTGTGACACGTCTTGTGATTTCTGCAGCTGATTCTCTTCTCTATGGTGTTAAAAAATGGGAATACGTTTTTGGGGAGGTTGTTTTCAGATAAACAGCCGTGTACAATGAGATGTGCTTATTAGATTTTCCTCCTTATACACTTAGTGAATGCAGCATAGTGAATTATTCTGGTAACCACATATATACAATGGCCCTCATTCCGAGTTGATCGGTCGCAAGGCGAATTTAGCAGAGTTACACACGCTAAGCCTACGCCTACTGGGAGTGTATCTTAGCATCCTAAAATTGCGACCGATGTATTCGCATTATTGCGATCACAAACTACTTAGCAGTTTTAGAGTAGCTCCACACTTACTCTGCCTGTGCGATCAGTTCAGTGCTTGTCGTTCCTGGTTTGACGTCACAAACACACCCAGCGTTCGCTCAGACACTCCCCCGTTTCTCCGGCCACTCCTGCGTTTTTTCCGGAAACGGTAGCGTTTTCATCCACACGCCCCTAAAACGCTGTGTTTCCGCCCAGTAACACCCATTTCCTGTCAATCACACTACGATCGCCGGAGCGAAGAAAAAGCCGTGAGTAAAAATCCTATCTCCATTGTAAAATTATTTGGCGCAGTCGCAGTGCGAATATTGCGCATGCGTACTAAGCGGATTTTCATTGCGATGCGATGAAAAAGAACGAGCGAACGACTCGGAATGAGGGCCAATGTACTCAGTCACTGTGTCTCTCCTACAGATGGATCCAGTAACAGAGATACCCCAGAGAGATGTCCCCGTCCTCTTTATTCCCAGGACTGTACAGAGGAGAATCACAGAACCCCACAGGAGGATCAGGTAGGTGAGATTTAATATCTCAGTGCACACAGATGTAATAATAATAAATTTATTTATATAGCACTTCACATCAAAAACAATGCACATAATACCTTATATACCCAGCCTCAGTAGGCCACGCAGCACAAGATGCCTTGCGTGATCTGCCAGGTCCCGTGCAACTTTGCTAACATCGGGCATCTTTATTTACCAAACATGCGTCTTAAGGTGCCCATACACTTATGCGTCTTCGCCTGGCAGCTTCCCAGCGGCAGGATCGCATATGGGCCCTCATTCCGAGTTGATCGCTTGCTGGCTGCTTTTAGCAGCCGTGCAAACGCTAGGCCGCCGCCCTCTGGGAGTGTATCTTAGCTTAGCAGAAGTGCGAACGAAAGGATCGCAGAGCGGCTACAAAATAATTTTGTGCAGTGTCAGAGTAGCTCCAGACCTACTCCTAGCTTGCGATCACTGCAGACTATTTAGTTCCTGTTTTGGCGTCACGAACACGCCCTGCCACGCCTATGTTTCCCCAGCCACACCTGTGTTTTTTATCTGGCACGCCTGCGTTTTTTCACTCACTCCCTGAAAACGGTCAGTTGACACCCAGAAACACCCACTTCCTGTCAATCACTCTGCGGCCAGCAATGCAACTGAAAGGCTTCGCTAGACCTTGTGTGAAACTACTTTGGCTGTTGTGAAAGTACGTTGCGCCGCTTACGCATGCGCAGAAGTGCTGCTTTTTTGACTAAACGCTGCGAACGAAAACAGCTAGCGAACAACTCGGAATGACCACCATAATACATTGTATGCGGTCCTTTTGCATACGATGTATCATATGTGATCCCAGCCACGCCTGTGAGACTGTGCTGATTAATGTTATATGTGACACCTGTATATTGTGTGTGACTAAGGCCCTCATTCCGAGTTGATCGCTCGCTGCCGTTTTTCGCAGCATAGCGGTCAGGCTAAAAATCGGCTGTTCTGCGCATGGGTATGTTACGCAGCGTGCACGCGCGAAGTACTTTCACAAAAAACGACGCAGTTTTACACAAGCTCGAGCAACGCTTTTCAGTAGAGTGTTCGTAGTGTGATTGACAGGAAGTGGGTGTTTCTGGGCGGCAACTCAGCGTTTTCAGGGAGTGTGCTGAAAAACGCAGGCGTGCCTGAAAAACCGCAGGAGTGGCTGGGGAAACAGGGGAGTGGCTGGCCGAACGCAGGGCGTGTTTGCGACGTCAAACCAGGAACTAAACATTCTGCAGTCATCGCAAGGTAGGAGTAAGTATCGAGCCACTCTGAAACTGCATGAAATTTTTTAGTAGCAGAACTGCTAACCTTTCGTTCACACTTCTGCTAAGCTAAAATACACTCCCAGAGGACGGCGGCTTAGCGTTTGCACTGCTGCTAAAAGCAGATAGCGAGCGAACAACTCGGAATGAGGGCCAAAGTCTGTATACGGAGCAGAACAGGACTTGTATTGGAAAAAGATGCAGCTGCTACATTGTAGCACTTCGTGTACAGATTCAGCAACTCAGTTGCAGACAGATGTAAAAGTGTCATATCAAATTAATCAGCACAGTCTCCTCGTGCCTCCTGGACGCATTGCATTGTGGCTAAGACATATTTTCAGCAAGAAGATTCTCACGCAGCCTGGCGTGTCAAGAGGGGCTCTTTGGCGTGACTGCAGCAAAGATGTATGAGGACACATCTGTGCCAAGTGACTTATCACTATACACTATGATCTGCAAAGCAGCTGAGTGTGATAGTCTTCTGTTTAATCTCAATTAATGAAATGAGACATTTATTTTGTTTTGTGGGCTATGTAGGGTGAAGAACTGACTTATATTAAGGTAGAAGAGATAGAGGGAGAAGAAGAAGAGACATGTGTGCAGGGTGACCAGCAGTGTAAGGAGGAAATCCCTACAGATCTCAGCACAGGTGAGTATTAAGCACTCTCCATGTTCCGTCACTGCAATGGGCTGTATTTATGAGGTGGAGGCTTTGTAAGCATTCCCAGTGGGTTGGAGCTGAACATTTTAATCGCCACTCAGGTTAAAACAGGCTGAGCTTTTATAAGCCACCGCTTTGTATTTAAAGCCCAATGTGTCTGTGGGGGAGTCAGGCGCCATCATTCCTGCAAAGTTACCATTGCAGATGTACTGTATAGTCAGTTACTTATACCCCTTTCATATCAATAACCTGGATTTGCCCTGGATTACTGAACATGGTTTCAAGCCGTGTCCAGGTGCTCGAAACCGCATTCACACTGCAGGCTGGATCCAGGTTATTGCCGGGTCATCACTTTACAGGCGCTTGGAGATGATATAATTTCCAAACGCCGGGGATCCAGCTCTCTGCTACTTCTAGCGTGACCCGGGTCGTGCTTTCACTCTGCAGGCTACCCGATTTGGTCCCAGTATTGACTGTGACCTGGGTTTGATTCCTGGGTAAAACAACCAAGGTAGACCCTTTCACACCAACTCAGGATGCAGGTTGTCTCTATAATATCCCGGGTCAAAGGCTCAGTGTGGAAGGGGTATAAGTAATGACAGAATAACATTAGTACATTCATTAGGGTTGGATTGGCAGTCAGTTATTTTTGGCAGGTGAGGAGTTGGGTCTTGCTGTGTGGGTACATACCTTCTGTGTCTTAATAAAGAAACTGAATTGAACCAGCTACCGGTTGTCAGTAGGAGTGATTGAGTACCTGCGTTACAACACAAGCAGCTTGCCAGAACTGGCAAAGTCTGTGGTCCCGTACTGGAGCTTGAGGTTGGAGTGGAGGGTGAGTGCCAGAAACTGGACAGTCTTATTAATTTCCTGTACACGAGCAGGGCACAGGAGGTGAGGAATTAGATGATCAGGCATGGATGCCAGACTGGGACCGGCTAAATTAAGAACCGGTCTAATCCAGTTAAAGCAGGGGACTGTCGGCAATGGAACCAACTTGGCTTTGAACCGAACCGGGAGCTGTTTACTGAGTTCCGAACTGGAGCTGATGGTACTACGGAAAATTAACGAGGCCGGGGCTGAAAATGTTGGTTTACCGGGCTTGGACCAGTAGTGCTTTGATAGCTTAAGCAGGCTGGGACTGGTAATGCTGATGCGCTGTGACCAGGAGATGCGGGGAGACTTTAACCAGGCTGGAACTGGAAACATAAATTCACTGGCTGGGACCAGTAGAGCTGTGACAGAATAACTAGAGTACTAATCTGAGAGATCAGGAGCCGAGGGACGCAGCAAATAAGTGTCATTGCACTGGCAACATGCACACTGCTTCAGGAAGCCTTTTTATGTGGGCTGCTGATCTCTGATTGGTGTCTTGAATCATCTGGCCCGGGACTGACGCTCCATTGGCTGTAAGGCGTCAGATGATCTGACAGGAGAGTACCAGAGAAATACGTCGGGACAACATGCAGCACACAGTTGAGGGAGCAGCACACACCACCTGGAGGATAGCAAACACGCCAGGATCCCCAGAAGAGGTGTGCCAACCAGCAGAGAGGTAAGTGTCGGGAGGCGGGTGCTGCTGGGAACTTAACACAGCTATTAGAATCCTGCTCTTTTATCCGTTCTATGGGGGTGATTCAGACCTGATTGCACGTAGGCCTTTTTTTGCAGTGCTACGATCAGGTAGTTGCCACCTACAGGGGGAGGGGGTAGTTGATGTGCAGGGGTGCGAACGCTTGTGCACAGAGCTGCACAAACAAAAGTTTGTACAGTCTCTGCCCAACTCAGGACTTACTCAGCCGCTGCGATGATCCGGCCAGGAGATGACGTCAGGAATCCTCCCTCCAAACGGCTGGGCACGCCTGCGTTTCTCCGGAAACTCCCCAGAAATGGTCAGTTGACACCCACAAACGGCCTGTTCCTGTCAATCTTCTTGCGATCGCCCCAGCAATCGCTTTCTTCGTAAAACCTGTCGCTTTCCGGTGATCCCCGTCCCCGGGGAGGGGGGCGACGCAGTCCTGACCTGATCACAGCGCTGCTAAAAAAATGTAGCATGCGATCAGATCTAAAAGACCCCCCATGTCTGCCAACATCCAAGAGATGTGAGCAGGGTTTCTTCTATTCAACCATTGAGGGGCACTGGATTATCATGGTTTATAGAGTAGGGTTCAGGGGGGCCTGTCTTTGTGCAGCC
Organism: Pseudophryne corroboree; assembly: GCF_028390025.1. NCBI lineage: Eukaryota > Metazoa > Chordata > Amphibia > Anura > Myobatrachidae > Pseudophryne > Pseudophryne corroboree. The sequence goes on along the minus strand of NC_086446.1, from coordinate 78,923,386 downwards.
ACGTCATTTTAAGTTTATTTTCTTAGTTCTGTTATTTTAATTTATTTTGGAGATAGCATCCTGTAGATACAGCTGGGGATGGCTGCAGAGGGATTCAGAGGTGCCAACAGCCGACTTCCAGCACTGTTTCCGGAGTGTACAGACAGTGATCGGGATCCTGTGCTTCCAGCACCATAGAATTGGGACTATCACTGTACTGCGCAATGGAAACATGTAACTAAAGTTTGCAGCTCACTTCTCCCCTGGATTGAAAAAAGAACTCAACTGCTCAATGAAATTGGAAACATGAACAAAAGCTGACGTATGCTGAGATAAATTATAAAGAAGAATTTAATATGACTATGAAGGAAATTACATACAATAAAACATATAGTCTGGACATTAAACCTTATAGAGAAAATAGTAAAATACCCTGTACTGGATATCAGATAAAACAAGTACTTGTGAAGTGAGCAGTAACAATATGCAACATTTGTATCCAACAAGTAGAAACAGTATCGTATCCTGGATATGAATAAATTGTTAGAATGTGGAGTGATTCATAAGTTTTAAACTGGTAACTGCAATCCCATGAATGTATTAATGGAGCTCCGGTATGTAGAAATACTCCGATGTCAGATAAGTCAAAATTACCTCTCCCGTGGGCTGGTTTCTAACCGAGCGTCCTCGGTTAGATTATCCTGCGTTGCCCACCACGTAGCTGTCACAGGGAGGGAGAGTGCAAAGCTTGCACCGGGCGGAGTCCTACATGGAGACGCTGCTGGAGGTATGAAGGAGCCGCTATGGAGACTGAGTTACCAATGCCGCTCGGCAGGCCTCGATGTCCGCTGCGGGGTGCAGAGAATATAAGCCGCTGCAGGGGCTGCAAGGCCAATATCGGTCTATAAATATAGATGAAAGTGCTTGTCGTGCAAAATGCTTGTTAGGCAGAGTGTAGAAGTCCAGTAGGTAAAAAAGAATTGACTCCTCACAGTTGACACCCAGAAACGCCCGCTTCATGTCAATCACTCTGCAGCATCCAGTGCGACTGAAAAGCATCGTTAGACCTTGTGTGAAACTACATCGTTCGTTGTAATAGTACATCGCGCGTGCGCATTGCGCCGCATGCACAGAAGTGCTGTTTTTTTGCCTCATCGCTGCGAACGAATGCAGCTAGCGATCAACTTGGAATGACCCCCATGGTTCTATCCAGGTGGTTCCACACTCCTGTGGTATTGCACGTAGGTTTACCTCTTCCTCTGAAATATGGAGACTTTATGGCAGCTTAGTGGCACGCTGTGTAGAATTGCCGCTTCATAGTGCTGGTTCATTGGTTCAGTTTCATCCAGGGCAGTGTCTGTGTGTAGTTTGTATGTTCTCATGTATGTGTGGGTTTTCTCCAGGTCAGTAGGCTTCTGACAAAATACTGTGTTTGTGTGTGTGGTTGGGAATATCAATTACAAGCTTCACAGAGGAAAACACTGATGTAAGTATTTAAGTATTCACTGTAAATATAAATTGCTATAGAAATAATGAATAAAATACATTGTTCCATATACATTGTTCCATGAGACCACATTGGGAGCACGGCTGTTGACTTACAGGGACAGGAGGATATTGGCAACATCAGATGCTTGGGAGAGGTTGATTGACACCAGCGGTCTACCTCAAGAGTTCTCCACCCAGATAGCTTAGCAAGGCTTGCCGGTAGGCAATGGTGGGACTTGTTGTTCAAACACATACCACAGGTACTCAGTTGGATTGGTCTGGTGAATGTGGTGGCCAGGGCAACACCTTGAACACTTCATCATGATACTCAAACTATTTTTGAACAATCCATTTTACTAAAGGATGCCACTTCCTTTTAAGGTTACTGTTGCTATGAAAGGATGCCACTTCCTTTTGGGGTTACTGTTGCTATGAAAGGATGCCACTTCCTTTTGGGGTTACTATTGCTATGAAAGGATGCCACTTCCTTTTGGGGTTACTGTTGCTATGAAAGGATGCCACTTCCTTTTGGGGTTACTGTTGCTATGAAAGGATGCCACTTCCTTTTGGGGTTACTGTTGCTATGAAAAGATGCCACTTCTTTTTGAGGTTACTGTTGCTATGAAAGGATGCCACTTCCTTTTGGGGTTACTGTTGCTATGAAAGGATGCCACTTCCTTTTGAGGTTACTGTTGCTATGAAAGGATGCCACTTCCTTTTGAGGTTACTGTTGCTATGAAAGGATGCCACTTCCTTTTGAGGTTACTGTTGCTATGAAAGGATGCCACTTCCTTTTGGGGTTACTGTTGCTATGAAAGGATGCCACTTCCTTTTGAGGTTACTGTTGCTATGAAAGGATGCCACTTCCTTTTGGGGTTACTGTTGCTATGAAAGAATGCCACTTCCTTTTGGGGTTACTGTTGCTATGAAAGGATGCCACTTCCTTTTGAGGTTACTGTTGCTATGAAAGGATGCCACTTCCTTTTGGGGTTACTGTTGCTATGAAAGGATGCCACTTCCTTTTGAGGTTACTGTTGCTATGAAAGGATGCCACTTCCTTTTGGGGTTACTGTTGCTATGAAAGGATGCCACTTCCTTTTGGGGTTACTGTTGCTATGAAAGGATGCCACTTCCTTTTGGGGTTACTGTTGCTATGAAAGGATGCCACTTCCTTTTGAGGTTACTGTTGCTATGAAAGGATGCCGCTTCCTTTTGGGGTTACTGTTGCTATGAAAGGATGCCACTTCCTTTTTTAGGTTACTGTTGCTATGAAAGGATGCCACTTCCTTTTGGGGTTACTGTTGCTATGAAAGGATGCCACTTCCTTTTGGGGTTACTGTTGCTATGAAAGGATGCCACTTCCTTGTGGGGTTACTGTTGCTATGAAAGGATGCCACTTCCTTTTGAGGTTACTGTTGCTATGAAAGGATGCCACTTCCTTTTGGGGTTACTGTTGCTATGAAAGGATGCCGCTTCCTTTTGAGGTTACTGTTGCTATGAAAGGATGCCGCTTCCTTTTGGGGTTACTGTTGCTATGAAAGGATGCCACTTCCTTTTGAGGTTACTGTTGCTATGAAAGGATGCCACTTATTTTTGGGGTTACTGTTGCTATGAAAGGATGCCACTTCCTTTTGAGGTTACTGTTGCTATGAAAGGATGCCACTTCCTTTTGGGGTTACTGTTGCTATGAAAGGATGCCACTTCCTTTTGAGGTTACTGTTGCTATGAAAGGATGCCACTTCCTTTTGGGGTTACTGTTGCTATGAAAGGATGCCACTTCCTTTTGAGGTTATTGTTGCTATGAAAGGATGCCACTTCCTTTTGAGGTTATTGTTGCTATGAAAGGACGTAAACATCCTTTTTTTAAGTCCACATCAATGACCGGGCCCAGGGCTTCCCAGCAGATTGCACAAAGCATCAGACTCTCTCCACCGACATGTTTTCTTCTAAACAGTGCATCCTCGGGCCATTTCTTCACTAGGTAAAGGACACACACGGCCATCCACCTCATGCAACAGAAAATGGCATGTATTGGACCAGGAGACCCTCTTCCATCGGTACAAGGTCCAGTTCTGACGCTCAAGTATCCTGTGTCGGCAGACTGGTGGACAGGAGCTACCTTAAGCAAATACCTGGCGTGTGGCCATAGCCTCATGCAGCTGGGTTCAGTGCACAGACTGTTGTGACACATTACTCATGTAACCATCACTGGAATTTCTGCACAGTAAAACCCTTCTGTTGATTTGTTACAGATGGGATACCCTTAGTTGTTTTTTTTGCATCAGTGAGTCTTTGCCTTCCATCACCCTGACGGTGGTTTGTGTTTTTCTCCTCCTTGGACCACAATCAGCAGGTACTCACCAGGGATGGCTTTGAGTACCCCACTACCCTCGCCATATTAGACTCAGTCACCTGCATATAATGATTTCGCCCTTATCAGCTTACTGTCCAGTCTATCTCAGACCTTGATGTGCGCCATTGTTACGAAATAGCATGCGTCACTCGCTTCATTTGGTAATGGTCGTAATGTTTGGCTGCTGTATATAGAGCAGATGAAAATGTCCGTTAATGAGATATACGTTGTACCACGAACCACAGAATTAATCATTTGGTGTATTTTGGGGGAGCTTTTCAACATTGTCATTAATGAAAACTTGTTACAGTTAAACATTTCTATTTCCATATATTTATTTTATTTTCAACAGATGGAAGTAACGGAAGGAATATCTCAGAGGAACATCTCTTATCTCCAGATTCGGAAATAGAAGATAACAAAATCGAACGAGATTCTCCAGGAGAAAACCGTATTATCCCAATTATACATCCAGTACGCCATAGTGCAGATACGTCATCTGATCCCGCTTATCACATGGAATGTTCTGATAACTTAGATACTGTTACACAAAGTACGGCTCTTAGAGTACCAGCAATTGCTCCCTGTTCTATAGATGGTAAATGTTTTATACCGGACTCAAAGCTTATTACCTATCAGCCAGCTAAAGCCGGGGAGAAATCATTTCCATGTTCTGAGTGTGGGAAATGTTTTACACAGAAATCATATCTTGTTCAACATCAGAAAATTCACACAGGTGAGAAGCCGTTTTCATGCTCTGAGTGTGGGAAATCTTTTACACACAAGTCAACACTTGTTACACATGAGAGACTGCACACCGGTGAGAAACCATTTTCATGCTCAGATTGTAGTAAATGTTTTTCGCACAAATCAGCTTTGGTTATACATCAGAGACTTCACACAGGTGAGAAACCATTTCCATGTTATAATTGCGGGAAGCGTTTTATACACAAATCACATCTTGTTTCACATCAAAGACTTCACACAGGCGAGAAGCCATTTTCATGTTCTGAGTGTGGGAAGCTTTTTACACACAAATCAGCACTTGTTACACATCAGCGCAATCACACAGGAGAGAAGCCATTTCCATGTTCTGAGTGTGGGAAATGTTTTACAGAGAAATCATCCCTTGTTTTACATCAGAGACTTCACACAGGTGCAAAACCGTTTCAGTGTTCCGAGTGTGGAAAATGTTTCACACAGAAATCAGATCTTGTTACACATTTGAGAATTCACACAGGTGAGAAGCCTTTTTGTTGTACCGAGTGTGGGAAATGTTTTACACGGAAGTCAGTTCTTGTTACGCATGAGAGACTTCACACAGGTGAAAAGCCATTTTCCTGTTCGGAGTGTGGAAAATGTTTTACACATAATTCAGCTCTAGTTATACATCAGAGAAGTCACACAGGAGAGAAGCCATTTTCCTGTTCCGTTTGTGGGAAATCTTTTACGTGGCAATCAGGTCTGGTTATACACCAGAAAAGTCACAGAGGTGTCAAGCCGTTTTCATCTTCTGATTCTGGGAAATGACAGAAATCAGATCTTGTTAAAACATACACAATCATATTGTACAGATCTCATTAAGCACAGTATTTCATTTGACATGGTTTAAAGGATTACTTATCCAACCATTTTATTACTTTCTCTAACGTCCTAGTGGATGCTGGGGACTCCGTAAGGACCATGGGAATAGACGGGCTCCGCAGGAAACATAGGCACTTTAAGAAAGCTTTGGATTCTGGGTGTGCACTGGCTCCTCCCTCTATGTCCCTCCTCCAGACCTCAGTTAGAATCTGTGCCCGGACTAGCTGGGTGCTTTCTTAGTGAGCTCTCCTGAGCTTGCTATTAGAAAGTATTTTGGTAGGTTTTTTATTTTCAGAGAGCTTCTGCTGGCAACAGACTCTCTGCTACGTGGGAGAGAAGCAACCCTACTCTCTGCAGATAGGTCTTGCTTCTTAGGCTACTGGACACCATTAGCTCCAGAGGGATCGTACACAGAATCTTACCCTCGTCGTCCGATCCCGGAGCCGCGCCGCCGTCCCCCTCGCAGAGCCAGAAGACGGTGTCAGAAGATAGAAGGCTACCCTCAAAGATGCTGCGGATAGAAAACAGGAAGGTACCCTGAAATCTATTTATACGCACTCGGGTACCTTACTACGGCTGGCAATAGCATCGGCCTGGGTATGTAGTGCAGTGGCAGCATGGACGGATACCTTGTCCGAGGAACTGGACACCTTGGACAAGGATACTATATTAATGACCTTGGGGCATATCAAAGACGCTGTCCTGTATATGAGGGATGCTCAAAGAGACATTAGCCTGCTGGGCTCTAGGATTAATGCGATGTCGGTTTCTGCCAGAAGGGTCCTGTGGACGCGGCAGTGGACAGGTGATGCAGACTCTAAGAGGCATATGGAGGTTTTCCTTACAAAGGTGAGGAATTGTTTGGAGAGGGTCTCTCGGATCTGGTCTCCACAGCTACTGCGGGAAAGTCAAATTTTTTGCCTTATGTTTCATCACAGCCTAAGAAAGCACCGTATTATCAAATGCAGTCCTTTCGGTCACAGAAAAACAAGAAGGTCCGAGGTGCGTCCTTTCTTGCCAGAGGCAGGGGCAGAGGTAGAAAGCTACACAGCGCAGGAACAGAAGTCCTCCCCGGCTTCCACAAAATCCACCGCATGACGCTGGGGCTTCCCTGGCGGAGCCAGGCCCGGTGGGGGCGCGTCTCCGAATTTTCAGCCACAGGTGGGTTCACTCCCAGGTGGATCCCTGGGCTATAGAGATTGTGTGCCAGGGATACAAGCTGGATTTCGAGGAGATGCCCCCTCACCGATACCTAAAATCGGCCCTGCCAGCCTCCCCACAAGAGAGGGAGTTAGTGTTGTCTGCAATTCACAAGTTGTATCTACAACAGGTGGTGGTCAAGGTTTCCCTCCTTCAACAAGGAAAGGGTTATTATTCGACCATGTTTGTAGTCCAGAAACCGGACGGCTCGGTCAGACCTATTTTAAATCTAAAATCCCTGAACAGATACCTGAAAAGGTTCAAGTTCAAAATGGAATCGTTCAGAGCGGTCATTGCCAGCCTGGAAGGGGGGGATTTTATGGTGTCTCTGGACATCAAGGATGCATACCTACATGTCCCCATTTATCCACCTCATCAGGCGTACCTCAGGTTTGTGGTACAGGATTGTCATTACCAATTTCAGACGTTGCCGTTTGGTCTCTCAACGGCACCGAAGATATTTACCACGGTAATGGCGGAAGTGATGGTAATCCTGCGGAAGCAGGGTGTCACAATTATCCCGTACAGGTTGAGTATCCCATATCCAAATATTCCGAAATACGGAATATTCCGAAATACGGACTTTTATGAGTGAGAGTGAGATAGTGAAACCTTTGTTTTTTGATGGCTCAATGCACACAATCTTTGTTTAATACACAAAGTTATTAAAAATATTGTATTAAATGACCTTCAGGCTGTGTGTATAAGGATTATATGAAACATAAATGAATTGTGTGAATGTAGACACACTTTGTTTAATGCACAAAGTTATAAAAAATATTGGCTAAAATTACCTTCAGGCTGTGTGTATAAGGTGTATATGAAACATAAATGCATTCTCTGCTTAAATTTAGGTCCCATCACCATGATATCTCATTATGGTATGCAGTTATTCCAAAATACGGAAAAATCCCATATCCAAAATACCTCTGGTCCCAAGCATTTTGGATAAGGGATACTCAACCTGTACTTGGACGATCTCCTAATAAAAGCGAGATCGAGGGAGCAGTTGCTGAGCAATGTAGCACTCTCTCTGGAAGTGTTACAGCAACACGGCTGGATCCTAAACATTCCGAAGTCACAGTTGGTTCCTACGACTCGTCTGCCCTTCCTGGGCATGATTTTAGACACAGACCAGAAAAGGATCTATCTTCCTATGGAGAAAGCTCAGGAACTCATGACGCTGGTCAGGAACCTATTACAACCAAAACAGGTGTCAGTGCATCATTGCACCCATGTCCTGGGGAAGATGGTGGCATCATAGGAGGCCATTCCATTCGGCAGGTTCCATGCGAGGACTTTTCAGTGGGACCTACTGGACAAGTGGTCCGGATCACATCTTCAGATGCATCGGTTAATCACCCTATCACCCAGGGCCAGGGTGTCACTCCTGTGGTGGCTGCAGAGCGCTCACCTTCTCGAGGGACGCAGATTCGGCATTCAGGACTGGGTCCTGGTGACCACGGACGCAAGCCTCAGATGTTGGGGTGCAGTTACACAGGGAAGAAATTTCCAAGGTCTGTGGTCAAGTCAAGAGACTTGCCTGCACATCAACATCCTGGAACTAAGGGCCATGTACAACGCTCTGCGTCAAGCGGAGACTCTGCTTCGCGGCCAACCTGTTCTGATTCAGTCAGACAACATCACAGCAGTGGCTCATGTAAACCGTCAAGGCGACACAAGGAGCAGAGTGGCGATGGCGGAAGCTACCAAGATTCTTCGCTGGGCGGAGAATCACGTAAGCACACTGTCAGCAGTGTTCATCCCGGGAGTGGACAACTGGGAAGCAGACTTCCTCAGCAGACACGACCTCCACACGAGAGAGTGGGGACTTCATCAGGAAGTCTTTGCTCAGATTACAGGTCGGTGGGGACTGTCACAGGTGGACATGATGGCATCCCGCTTCAACAAAAAGATACAGTGGTATTGCGCCAGGTCAAGAGACCCTCAGGCGATAGCTGTAGACGCACTGGTGACACCGTGGGTGTTCCAGTCGGTTTATGTATTTCCTCCTCTTCCTCTCATACACAAGGTGCTGAGGATAATAAGAAAAGGAGGTGTAAGAACAATACTCATTGTCCCAGATTGGCCACGAAGGACTTGGTATCCAGATCTGCAAGAGATGCTCACAGAAGATCCGTGGCCTCTTCCTCTAAGACAGGACTTGTTGTAACAAGGGCCCTGCGTGTTCCAAGACTTACCGCGGCTGCGTTTGACGGCATGGCGGTTGAACGCCGGATCCTAGCAGGAAAGGGCATTCCGGAGGAAGTCATTCCTATGCTGATAAAGGCTAGGAAGGACGTGACATCTAAACATTATCACCGGATATGGAGAAAATATGTTTCTTGGTGTGAGGCCAGGAATGCTCCTACGGAGTAATTCCAGCTGGGCCGTTTCCTTCACTTCCTACAGGCTGAAGTGAATTTGGGCCTAAAATTGGGTTCCATAAAGGTCCAGATTTCAGCTCTATCTATTTTCTTTCAAAAAGAGCTGGCTTCTCTACCGGAAGTTCAAACGTTTGTGAAGGGAGTGCTGCATATTCAGCCCCCTTTTGTGCCTCCAGTGGCACCTGGGGATCTTAACGTGGTGTTGAATTTCCTGAAATCCCACTGGTTTGAACCACTTAAGACCGTGGAGTTGAAATATCTCACGTGGAAGGTGGTCATGTTATTAGCTTCGGCTAGGCGTGTATCAGAGTTGGCGGCTTTGTCACATAAAAGCTCCTATCTGGTTTTCCATGAGGCTAGAGCGGAATTGCGGACTCGTCCTCAATTTATGCCGAAAGTGGTTTCATCCTTTTATATAAACCAACCTATTGTGGTGCCTGTGGCTACTCGTGACTTGGAAGATTCCGAGTTGCTTGACGTGGTCAGGGCTTTGAAGGTGTATGTAGCCAGAACGGCTAGGGTCAGGAAAACAGAGTCCTTGTTTATCCTGCATGCTTCCAACAAGCTTGGTGCTCCTGCTTCAAAGCAGACTATTGCTCGCTGGATCTGTAACACGATTCAGCAGGCTCATTATGCGGCTGGATTGCCGCTGCCAAAAACAGTCAAGGCCCATTCCACTAGGAAGGTGGGCTCTTCTTGGGCGGCAGCCCGAGGGGTCTCGGCAATACATCTTTGGCGAGCAGCTACTTGGTCAGGTTCAAACGCTTTTGCAAAATTCTACAAGTTTGATACCGTGGCTGAGGAGGACCTTGTGTTTGCTCATTCGGTGCTGCAGAGTCATCCGCACTCTCCCGCCCGTTTGGGAGCTTTGGTATAATCCCCATGGTCC